>NC_058024.1:26625782-26925782 GCF_019176455.1 Solea senegalensis | reverse complement strand
TCGACACCAGAGACAATAACAGAAACAGAAAGAAAAGATCTGAACGAGTAACGAGTAACGGATCTGAACGAGTAAATCAAAGAATTGTAGCGTGAAACGCTGCAAAACATTATTCTGGTGCTACTGATTGAAAAGGGGCAAATAGTTGTGTCACTTGTAACACACATGTAAACATCTCAAAATTCACTATAATGGGTAATTTATCCGAGAGTACAGTGCGTGTAATACAAGACCGGGCTCATAATGTGAACTTTGCACTAAAATACCAGTAAAAGAGCTAATATGTTGCATAAAAAGGTGCAACAAATGATTCCAACTCCTCCTTATTTTGACATATTTTAATATATTTAGCCCAATAAAACAGAAATGTTTTAATCTGCCTTTACCGTCATAGGTTCCGATTTCTAACAAGGTCCCGCTCTTCTCCAACTCCAGGAATTCCTCCACTGACAGGAAGTTGTAGTCCACGCCACTGACTTCTCCTTCACGTGGAGCGCGGGTTGTACCTGCACACGGAAGGACAGACAAGGTTTGAGCAAACGGTTCAGTTAATACATCACAGATGTTTTTTTTATCTTTCCGGTTGAGCACCGGTTTGTCTTCTTAGGATTGTTGGGCGTTAACCCATGTTAACCCATCGATGTTCTTATTGATGCAATGCTAGTATTTGCAGCTGAGGACGTCTGGACACCGATTGTCCTTCTGACCCAACTGTCCCCTCATGGTCACGTTTTCTAACGTTTAGAAAAGCTTGTCGGCCATGATGACGGGAGAGTAAACAATGCAGCGTTACCTTCAAATGTTGAAGAATAAACATTAACGTTTTTCCAGATGCTTATCGATACTACAGTAGAGACCAATGAGGAACTGGTAGGTTGTAAATGATTCAGGAATTTTAGAAATATTGCAAATAAGAAACACTCTATTGGAATTATGGGATGTTTTTGCAACACTGGGGACCAGTGCAAATAAAGTCCAAATTCTTGATACAAATCCCCCTTCTTAACATGATTTATCACACTGTTTTGTTGTTTTACTTTGTTGTTTTGCCAGGGAACATTGTGAAAATTGCAAAAATCCCATGGTGCACCAGCAACCATAACAGATGTTACAAAACAAATCAGCACACTATTCTTGCACAAAACCTAACGCTGCCACAGAAATACGCTAACATTGGAGAAGACGACGTAGAGTATAAGCATAAAGCTGGTGAAGTTACAGTAAATGTTAGGTTTCCCAAAGTTGCTAACTGGTTGTTTACATGAATGCACGATGGTAGCATTTGGTTTTGAGATCTTTTCACTCTATTATGCCACATCCATGTGGGAAAAAAACTATTACAATAACTAATGCCATCTACTGGCCAACCACAAGTACTGCAGCCACATGCTCACAAAGATCTGCATGAATAAAATCAATGAGTTAAGACAAATTAAAATTAAAATTCATTTTGTGGGAAAAGGTGATGATTTCTCACATAATTTACTGTATTTCACTGATCAAATCAAAAATGTAAAGACTTGAGGTAAATAAGACAGGGAACATACAATGCCTGAGATATAGTATTTCATATATTCATTGATTCATTCATTCTCCATGACTACATTTGGAGCTGGAGTGGAGAAGAGTATTCACACAACCGAGAGATCATTTAATATTGACAGATAAAAAATCCATGAACAACACGTTGATGGTAAGAGCGTCTCAGACGGTTCGTCACTGAAAACAGACTCTAACAGAAATGATGATGATGCTTTGTTTGTTTCCTCTCACACGGGGGTAAAGTGTGAAGTCTGGTCGTAGCACTTCAATGAGATTCTAACATATGTTGTCACGGAGGTGGCGACGGCGGGCGATGGTGAGATTCTACCATTTGTCTTCAATGGTTGTTGACAGTTGGTCAGCACGGCGTCAACGGCAAAGACAATGGTGACATGACAACACTGAAAAGACAGCGTAAAAGTCAGAGTATCTTTAGTTTAGGAGGATCCACAAAGGTTTTGTATAATATTAACTTTTAATCCACATGGAACTGGAGTTTTGGGAGCCTTATAACACTATTTCTTTTGGGAACAAGGTCCCAAAATGAAAAGATCTCGAAATGCCCATTGCACCCCTTGTTTTTTTTGTGTGTACACAACCAATACACAACTTTGCGAAACAAAAAAACCTTAACCCCGCTAACTTAACACGCATTGAAAATGGGTCCCAGAGTGAAAAGATTTCAAAATGCCAATCGCTACCCTTGTGTTTTTGTTTATACAACCAATGAGCGACTTTGGGAAACTAAAACCTTAACCCCGGTAGATTTACCCATGTGGTCAGAGCCTTCTTCTCAGTATTGGGTGGATTTCTGTGGCAGTGTTCCAGCGCCACATACAGGCCTGGCACATATACAACAGCATTTAGAAGAATCCACAAACAGTTTTGTACCATATCAGCTTTTAATCCACATGGAACTGGAGTTTTGTGAGCCTTGAAATGCAATTTTTGAGGGAAAAAGCTCCCAAAAGATCTCAAAATGCTACTTGTTTTTTTTTGTGTACAGTATAAAATCAATCCGCAACTTTGGGAAACCCAAAGCTTCACCCTGCTAGCTTTACCACCATGGTCCATGCCTTCTTTTCAGTATTGAAGGAGTTCTTGTACAGGAAGACATTTCTTCCGTCTTTACGGAAAACTTTTCAAGAACAAAAAAGAAAAACATATTATCCAGGGAAAGTTCTGTTGCTGTGTTTAAAAAGGCCCGAAGCTACTTCCGAGCAGAATCTGTTCAGTGACAGCAGAGAACTTTCTTTATTCCTTGCTCTCTGCTTTCACCCTTTCTCTTCATCTACCTGTCTCATCTTCAGTAGGTTGGTAAGCAATTAGCTGGTAAAAATAGATGTGAGGGGACACAGGGAGAGGCTCCCACTGCAGCCACACTCAGTGACAATGGTGATAAATCACAGACGTGAGGACTTTACCAAAGCAAGCATATATTTTACACACACATGGAGAGAGGCTCGCTTTCTTACACGTTGCACTAAATTAAAACTTCTCAACAGGCATCAGTTTAATTATAGAAATTACAAAGTCACAGAGTTACTCTTTTTATAAGTTATTGATATTGCCGGCAGCTCTTAAGGCTCCCTGCACAACAAACAGTAGATATTATAATCACTGCCAATTCTTCTATGCCATCTCTGTTATTAGCTACTCCACAGGGGCTCACAGTCTCACAAAAGTCTAATAAAGGTCTGACAAAAATTCATTTATCATTGACTACAAACTTCCAAACACTTTCACATCAAGAGGAACCGGATTAAAGGTAAAATCTTTTCTGACGTCAATGGAACAAAGCAGGGATGGGAATATCGAGGAAAAAAATGCTGTTTCAAGTATCAGTATAGTATTTCAAATATTCATTAATTAATTCATTTGTTTTTTTGCATTCAGAATAGTACCAAAACAACCAGACCCTTCCCCTGGGGTACCAGAGTAAAATGGTGTGGTACGATCAAGGTGGAGGTAGACTCGCTCCTACCTCACTGACACGGCCAACGACCACAGCCCACACAGTGGCTACCAAGTAAAGGTACTGTTCTCTGTTGAAACGCAAGCCTGACCCAGGACTTCACCATTCCAAATAAAGCTGGCAATAAATGACTCGGCTAAATTGCTTTTGCTTTCCGACCCAGTGACCTTGACCAGTATCAAACCAATACCGATGCCAATTCCCATCCCTACTTGTGATAATAGATGCACCACAACTATCTTACCTAAAATCACAGTAACTGATCAACTTTTTACACTAAAGCGCCCATTCCTAGAACACACTGTATCAGCTCAGTCATTCTCAGGCAGGTAGTTAGTCTTTTACGGAATATCTTCAGCCAACTGTCAGTTCTCTCCCCACACAGATGCTACCATTGATTCAACTCCACTCGGACACTACTGCTCACAGGAAGTGGACTTGTGAGGTGTTTCAACAGGGACTCTAGTGCAGAGGCTTGGCACAGAACCAGGAGTAAAACACTGTCATCGCTATGGGCCTAATTAATTCAATACACCCCTCGAAAAACAAAAGCTCCATTGACCAGCCTGTGAAATTGGGTGCGGGTGAAAGAATAAGGCAGAAGACGTTAGTAAAAATCCAGCTCGTCGCATGTCTCGCGCTGACTGGGTTCTTGGTTTAACACCACCAACATCTTCACCAGCTGAGCTGGGTGGGCGAATCATCATTAGCATTTCAAGGAGAGGATCAAGGAAGCGAGATATTGTGGAGATATTGGCAGGCGAACTGAGCTGCCACTGCTGCATCCAAACACAACTCATGTCCAGAAACACAGCGACTGTAGCTGCCGTCTGTGCTGTAACACGCTGTAAATAATGATCCAGTTCTTCACAAAAAAAAACACACACACACACACACACAGAGAAAAAGGAAACGGATGAAAAGAGAAATGGAAATTAATTAATTAATGGAAAGTTAATGCGAATCACGTCAATGATATCTGATATATGATGAGGTCATATGGATTCAGAACTCTCTTTTGGGGTTTTTTCTAGAAAAAGGTGACAGAGCAGAACAACCCAGTGAGGGGTCAGGTTTTGAAAAGTCGACATGAAACGGGGATTTAAAACTTCCTACGAAGGGAAATTATTGTTTTTTTCTAGTATTTACTGTATAGGTGAGAAGGCTTAAAAAGTATCTATCAATGACTATCAATGATCCAAGTCTATTTTAGGGAGATTTCTAAAAACATTCAAGGGCCTTAAAAAATATGACAGCGATATCCCTGATAAAACACTGCATTAAGATTCAGAACTATTAGTTCAAGAATTCCCATGATCCCAGGCTGCTTCAGAACATCATCAAACCAACTGGTTGTCGCCGGAAGTTGGGATTTCCTGAGTCGAGTCACATTCCCAACTCAGAAAATCAGAGCAACTTCAACAACCCTGACATGATTCCAAGATGGCTGCCACATTTACTGTTACTTGCACTTCTCTACAATGAAAGCAGGAAAAAAACGAGGGTGTGGGTAGAAAACAGAAGCAGGAGGAAATGTGAGAGAGAGAGAGAAAAACAATACGAGGAGTGGAAACATTTCAAAGAAAAACCAACAATCGTGACACAGATTTATTGCCAGACAAAGAAAACAACTCAATGTGGTAATTTGATGGCGTGTTCATGGTCATTGTTAAAGGGTGACCATGAGGAATTGTTAAAAATACAGCGCTGGTGGGTTTCCTTTCTTCACGGATCCCATTCAAACAGCACCTCTAACCGACTTAATGCGAGTCCACAAACCTCATATACTTATTATTCCCAGCCTAACTGAACTGTGTAATGGTGTGGTTTTTAAAAACCATCAAAAACAAAAAGCCTTTATTATGTTTTTCTACTGTTATTATAATAATCAACCACAGTTAAATCTCGACTGGTCACGACCCTCGCCGTGACCTCGACCTTCCCAGTTTGTCTCCACAGACACCTCAGTTTACACGGGATCAATTCCACATAGACTCGTTCCCTGACTCGTGTCTCTCTCTTCACCGCCTCGACTGAACTTGCAAAACATACATTTTTAAAAAGCTAAAAAAGTTCTGCTCAGTTACTTAAGAAAATAGGCTATAAATTCACTACAAAACCCCCCTCTGAACATGTTGTCCGTCTATGAAACCATAAACACACAAACAACAGCTGCTGAATCACAGAGTTTAAATGACTGAATTAGAAAAACATCACACAAGTGTCTGCTTATCGCACACTCGACTGAAAAAAAGGCCTGAAATACACGCTACGATTTAAATACAGATGAAGAAGAAGAAGAAAAAACAAAACCACTGTGACACTCAAAAATTCAAGCGCCTCATCTATATTTGATTGGTGGCAGACTATTTTAAGTGTCTGCCCTTCTATTAGTGGTGTCACTACTCTCCAGATCCTGGATTTGATTATGGATTTTAACTCTTCTGTTACTGCCCTAGCATGTGTACTTCTCGTTATCGTAACTTGTTATCGTAACTCGTAGACCACTTGTGATATCTAGAAAACTCAAAAACAGACCGGAAAGCAGAGAAAAAGAGCTTTACGTTAGCCCCTTGGGACTTCTGTGGAATGACCGATGTCCAATCACAGACAAAGATTCACCAGCGCGTCACACGTTTGTGACGTTAGCTTCTCAGGACCGTAACGCCTAAACAGTTGAATAATTGCCAGATATGGAACGTGAAAGTTGTCTTGGAAAAAAAGGAAAAAGAACTCACCTATTGAACATTTCTTTGACAATTCCACAGCCATAAAATCAAAACAAATCCAGACAGCCTGATTATCATGAGGGTTAAGCTGTGTTGGGTTAATTCGGTCACAGGTATTCACGAGTAAATGCAGACTGTACATTTCTACACTTCTACAGGTAAAAAAATGGAACGAAAAAGGCGTAGATTGAAGCTCAAGCTTATTTTTGTCGTACTTATGTTACCCCTCAGCCTTTGATTTACTGTTAACAATAAAAACCTTGATAATCAAAACAAAAACCCTGGTAATATACTCTTCATATGTATTCATAGTCAAAATGTTAAATGTTTTTTTTAAAGTTCGAAAAGTGAAGTATGTAATTTTACTCGCGCTGTACACACCTTTACGTATTCTGTTTTCTCTTTGGTCAATGAAAGTCTATCATCACGCTGTTTTAACACACAACTGGGCAGCTCATGGCCAAGTGGAAAGGGAACTTGGCTTGTAACCGGAGGGTCAGTGGTTCACGTCCCCACCAGGCCAAAAAAAGTGCTGGGGTACCCCTGAGGAGCAAGTTACCCAACCCCCATTGCTCCCGGGTGCTACTCAGTGTGGCAGCCCACTGCTCCTAATTCTAGGATGGGTCAAATGCAGAGAAATAATATTAAAGTAATTAATAAAGTATATAAAAATACACTATATTTGTCTTTCAACTTCAATACTGCACAATTTCAACTATTTCGCATCACAAATCCAATCGTAACAGGTGCCCAAAAATCACGCAGCTACTTAACTGTTCAGTGCTATTCACGTAAAATCACTTCAGCAATGTTTGAGCATGTACGAGGACTGGAAAGTTAAGAGGAAAAAAAACCCCATAAAACTGAGGTTATAAAAGCTTGGATACAGCAACAACCACCGTTGACTGTTGAAGAGAGAAGATGGACAAAAAATAAACAAAAATATGCTGCTTTTTCATGAAAATTGCCATCAAACACACTAAAAGCTTGGATACAGCTATAACCACAGCTTCTAAAAACAACAGGTTCACATCTCCTAAGAGCAAAGAAGAATCCTGGCCCCACATTTTCTTCCCCCTCCATTTCTGTTTTCTGACCTACATTGAATTCCCTGCACGACGACGACGTCGGTTCGGAGTCCTCGGATAACGTCGAGCTCTGGGTCCACCACATCTTCATTAGATCTACTTTGATCCTGGAGTGAGGATTTTCTGGAAATCGGGGCGTCATTTTGGTCCAGAGACGCAAGTGACCCGAAGTGAATTGTGTTTTTTCTCATATTTCTTTTCCTCTTGCGAACTCTGAAACAGCCACAAAGCTCCATAGAAAAGAAAGTGAACATTTTACTGTCAAGTCAAACAAGACCCGAGCGAATGCGTGTCCAAATATCCTTGAATGTCGCCGTTCAGACTCAAAGGAAATCAAAGGAAATATGACCATGTGTTTCTTTCCTCTCAGAACGAAGAATTAAAAGGTTTCATGATTTAATCCAAATTGTGTTTCCACCTTCATTAGATTCTCTGTGACGCTGAAGAACTTTGAGGTGAAAAAGAAAAACTAATATATTCTCCCAACTGTGTTTGTTGGACAAATTTGGAGGAGGACCTTGTTCCTGACCCCGAGGTGACAGAATCACTAAAAACAAAGTTTTCTTCTATTCCTGCCTCTGCAGACAAGCTGATGTGTGAGACAGTTTCTGCGTGAATGAGGCCCTGAGGGTTAGAAGCAGGAATTTAACTGACACGTGGAGTTAAAATAACTCAAAGAGCCTTGAAGGAAAAAGGTGATAATGAGAAGAGAGTTTGTGGCTGGACTCACTTTTATTAAAAGGGCTGGTTTTATAAAAATAGATCTGATATAGAGTCATAGAATCTTTAAACCGCTCTTTTTTAACATGCGTCATTTTTGAGGTGACGTTGGCTCAGTGGTAGAGCGTGTCGTCTTTCAACTGAAAGGTTCAGCATTTGATTCCCAAACTGGTCTGGTACAGTACGGTTAAGTCCTTGATACCCTCACTTGACGTTGTACCGGTGCAGTGACAAAGAACGACAACATCGAACGCAACACAACAGACAACAAAGGACAACAACGTCCCAGCAGCTTGTTTTTTCCAGCTCAGTTTGTGGCAGTTTGTCTCAACAAGAAACTTCAACTTCGTCAAACCTTGTACGAGAAAAATACACAGAGTGACGCTTTTCTGTCGCCCAGTCAGCTGACTGTCGTGGGTCTAGCTCCAACAAATAAATATAGACCATATGCCATTTACTGTTTCCGGTGCTCCTGAAGACTATCAAAATCCCACAATTTGTTAGCTCCAGTTAAGTATGTCATTTTTTTCAACGCTGACAACAAAACAGCTTCAGTAAGAAAACAAGGCAACCTCAAACTCAGTATGGGAAAAAGCCTGGTATTCTTGTAATAAATTGTAAAATAAAAAAAAAAAAAGTTTAATTTGTTTATTTTTAGGTTGTTTTAACATAAATGAGCTAAGCCATCAACCTAACATGAATCCTTTTTAATCACGATGGCCCTGTTTTCACTTGTTTTCAATCATGTTTTCATGCTGTCACTGCACTGGAATTGAGTAACAAATGATCACAACTTTGATCCTCATATTTACATTTACTGTGTTCAGTGTTCATATTCTCCACAGGTGTCCGACCAAACGAGTAAATCAGGCTCTAAAGAAAACACACCGACTATGAAAACACTGTTTACAGAAGCTAAAAACTTAGAGAGACTCACATGTTAAAGTTAGTTTTTATTAATCCCCTTAGGGAAAGTATTCCTCTGCATTTTGACCCATCCTAGAATTAGGAGCAGTGGGCTGCCACACTGAGTGGCGCCCGGGGAGCATTGGGGGTTGGGTACCTTGCTCAGGGGTACCCAACAAGTCAAGTTCCCTTTCCCCTTGGCCACAGGCTGCCCACATGACCTGATGCTGCTTTGCCACAAGCACAAGGGGTCACATATCCCGTTATCCAAAACAAGAAATCTCTTGTAGGGTTGCAAAGGGATGGAAAATTATCAGTACATTTCCAGAAACTTTTTATGTGATTGGGTTAAGTTCAGGAATTTTGGAATTATTCAAAATAGCATTGCATGGGAATTTATGCAACCTACCAACTTTTGCAGAGCTAACAGTGACAGTTACAAACCAAATCGAGGTCGAGAACAGAGATGAGCCTTCACAAGTCTGTTTCCATCTATGAAACTGGGTGAAGAGATTTAATTTCCATTTTAAAGGAGACAAAAATTTGTAAAAAATATAATAATTATCGTAAATTGTGACACAAAATATAACCAATGTATTCCACTGCTCCCTGTTGTTCTTGTTCCTTGTTGATTGGGTGACATTAATAACATTATCATCTGTTTTCTCGTAAGCTATTCAACAATAATGTGCACAAACATGGAGTACAGACAGGAGGCGCTCTGCCTGTGTCCAATTACAACTCTAAAAACAAACCCCACAAAGGTTCTTAACAAAATGTAACGTGAAGAGATTTTACAGTATTTTTGGTGCCATTTTTGGTCAGAATTATAGTGACATGAGATTTGGGCAATGGGCATGTGTGGGTATGTTAAGGATGAACAATCAGTCGTTATCAAGTCAAAACTGCAACTTCGAATAACATAATTAGCAAAATGTTGTTACCTGACAAAATAGTGCAAAGAAATCCAATAAAATTTTCGTGAATTAGAAAAAAAGTGCCAAAACAAGAACAGAATGTAAAGTTAAAAATCACATTGCTAGGGTTTCAAAAATGTTAAAACATTAAAACGTGATTGTGTTCCATTTTTACGTTTATCATAAAAAATTCCATCATTCTGTTCAAAATTATGGGATTTACAGGATCGTATTGGGGCGAAAAATGTCTCATCCTTGTAAGAATACAGTATATAATGATAATAATGACAATCCATGAACAAATCAAATTATAATCTCATTATATAGATATTCTCTTTGGATCATTCTGCCCTGGATAAATGTCATCATTATTATTATTATTATTATATGATTATAATTGAGATTCATGACATTATCGCACTAATTGAAGTTTGTTTTCCACCACAATCCATATTTCCTTCACAAGCAAGGCTTCATATTTATATCCACATATATAACAATAACAACAGATACACATCAGTGTGACCTAGTTACAAGTTCAGAGGAACGACAAACGCACTACAGTACAGAAACATGTATGATTCAGTCGGAGCTCTGTAGGTTCATCTCCTGGCCAACTCGAACATACAGGGATAGAAAAAAAACCATTTGAACAAACAAACACATAAACAACACAATATACACATACTGGTCCTGATCAGAGTCATGGTTGAAAAGTGGGGCATCGTAAATGTGTTTGCCAATGATTCTTTATCATAATTGTTCTATAAATAGACCTGGCTCTTCTTATTCAGCACATGTTCAGGCATTCGGGTCATTCAGGACGCCGGTTACATCAAAGAGCTCAAAAGAATGACTTTTTTTTAAAATATAAAATAAGGGGTTACAAAAAACAAAACCCACACATCATCGCTGACAAAACATTACAGAAGGTGGAGTTATTTAAAGATGAGGACTTTAAATAAGACTCTGCTGCTCTCCCTTCAACTACTTCTTCAAATCTATAAAAAGAAAAACCTTCTCCTTTAATCCTTACGTCATCTACTCTTCCTTTCATACGCAGTATTTTAAAAACCATCCGATCTGTGTGGTCAAAAAAAGCACGCTCCACGCTTAATTTTCCTCGAGCCGCTGACCTGAGACCACTCAGATGTTGCTGGTCTCCCTCTCTCTCTTCTGTCTCTACCTCATCTCCCTCTTGTCCTTTCTCTCCCCCCATTTTCTGTCCCCCACCTCTCCACTGTCCCCCATTTTTCCTTTCACCCCAACCGGTCGAGGCAGATGACCGCACATCTCTGAGCCTGGTTCTGTCAGAGATTTCTTCTTCTGTTAAGAGGGAGTTTTTTCTCTCCACTGATGCCTAGTGTTTGCTCATTGTGTGAACTGTTGTGGTTCTCTGCTATTTTTGATGTTGGCTATGTACAGTGCCTTGAGATAATGTATGTTATGATTTGGCGCTATACAAATAAAACTGAATTGAATTGAATTGAATTGAATGTTTTATGAGAAAAGAGAGGATATCAAATAACTGCTGCCAAATTCTTCAAATGATCAGTTAACCCACAAACCAAAGGCAATCCTGTGATTTTTTACATGGGGGGAAACAGGTTAAGTATCTTATCTTGTACTGAATGTCCATCAAAATCCATTAATTTCCCTATAAAGTTAAAGCAATGACACAAATATGAT
This sequence comes from Solea senegalensis, assembly GCF_019176455.1. NCBI lineage: Eukaryota > Metazoa > Chordata > Actinopteri > Pleuronectiformes > Soleidae > Solea > Solea senegalensis. Next base: position 26,914,216 of record NC_058024.1, on the reverse strand, counting down.
CCACTACACTAAAGTTATGCCCAAAAATCAAGTTTGAATGAATGTGACGCGGCATGACCTGCTCATCTGCGACGTCACTTCTGCCACGTTACTCGGGTGGAGGTAACAGCTATGCTAGGCTTAGCTAACGGGTGAGTCAGCGGATTTTGTTGCGTACTTCCTCATTTGTGGCAAAGGCGCCCAAAGTTCTTCCTCACAAACTTTTCAAAAGGTCTGATGTGATTTTTACCAATCAGATGTTTTATGAGAAAATAAAGGATATCAAATAATTATTCAACTCATTCAAATGATCAGTTAACCCACATACTAAAGGCAATTCTGTGATTTTAACATGGAGGGACTCAGGGAAAGTAAATACAGGAACAATACTGAGGATATGCTGCTGAAAAAAGGATTAGCTAATCTTATCTTGTACTGAATTTTCACTATAAAGTTGAAGTAATGACACAAAATGTGAGCTTCTAAGGTTATGGTTTTGTTTTGTTTTTTTAAATCGCCAAAGTTCTTCCACACACACTTCTCAGACGCTTTGATGTTGTGATTTTTCATAACGTGGACAGTTTCATGCATCCCTGTGTCGTCTGTTTTCACAGAAATTTAAAGGACACCACTGGGTCCAAAGACAGCTCAGCCCTGGGGAATTAACTTCACATATTATTGTTTAATTAAGCAAGTTCAAGTTTCCTTATTCGTAATATTTGTCGCCTTTCAAAAAGCTGCATCTCTGAAGATAATCCAAGAAAGCTCTGGTATGTTATTGATTATTGATCTCCCAATGAACTGTTGATGATTTTTTCTTTTTTTTTTTCCTTTTTTTCCTTTTACCTGATGCAAGAAGCAGCTAGCATCTACCTCTAGCATCATTACCTAATTTGGCCTCTACTCCCTGTGGACGCCACATGTTACGAAGTCAAAAAGACATTTGCAGGCTAACTCAGGTTTCAAGACAGGTTTCAAGGCTGTATGTTTTGCACATATTGAAAAATTCTGAACATATCTGAACTTACAGCCCAATACTTGACACAATATACTGTATTTTGTGAGTTAATCATAAGTAAAAAAGCCCTGAAATTTTCCAAATTGACCACATGTTAACTGTGCCAATTTTAATGCGACTAAACTAAATAAACGGTCGTAGAGTATGAGGGTGGATGATCGCGGAGAAGCCGCCTGGCAGCAGTCACAGACCCGGCTGCTGTGCAGAAGCATTTCTCCAAAGATCTCCACAACAAACATGCTCTTCATGTCAAGCTGGTCCACATTTTCCAAGAATACACTGAGGCAAGTCCTCATGGATCATTATCAACACACACACACACACACAAGTGGAAGGCGAGCAGACTGGCGTCATATTCCAAAACCAAAACAGACCCGGCCACCATGTTGGCCTGCACATTTTTTTTTTCTCTCAGTGGAACACACACACACACACACACACACAGACTCACACACACACACACACACACACACACACACACACACTGACGCACACAAAAATGAAGGAGGTGTGAGAAGCTGACTGGGGCGTGTTGGGCCAGGCCGGGGTATGGAGCCATCTGTCCCAGTAAGGGTTAATCCAGGCAGCAGATTCCAGTCTTTCACATTTCTGCCCGTGCTCTGACTGATTTGTTGATTTGTTTGTTGCTTTTTCATTTTCAAAACCCCCTTTACACCGGATTCGCACAAAAAAACCAGAGAAACACTATGCTCGCATTACCCGACAGAAGCAAACAAATTCATTTTAATGTTGTTGTCTCACGACACAGAAATCAAACATCAGACTATGTGTCTCTTCTCCAGATGGCTTTTTAGAACGGGTATTAATATATTGGTGGTGAATTGGTCAAAAGTGAAGCAACAATAAGCATCTGGACAAACCGTGTATACTGGCATAAATTCATAAATCATTAAAAAATGATCTTTTCTTTCATTGTGTAAGGTTACAATAAATCTGATATGAGAATCAAACAGCGCGGTCGAGAGCTGCTTTTTCACCGCAGGACCTTTTCACATTTACCCGGGACTTTGAACAAACCTTGGCACATTTGACTGGAATTACCCAGCTAAAAACTTTCCCTCGACCCCAAATTTTCACCGAAACAAGTACCTGCTCGTGACATAGGGACTTTTCAGATTACTGGGGACTCTAAGAGGGGCGGGGCTGTGTGCTAAAGAGCGCTGATTGGTGGAACAATCCACATTTAAAAGAAGAAACTTATCAGTCATTCCAAAAATGTGGAGGACGTACGACATGTAGTGGACACGCAAACCAGGAAATTATTTTCTGCAGGTAAAAATAAGTTCTTGGAAACATTGGTGGAAAAGGGGCGTAGGAGTGTGGACAGACCGAGTCTTCCCCCTTGTGGCAGGAGCAGGGATTTGAATGTTCTGCTATGCTACCAAACACTGGAGGAAGATGAGCAGTTTTAGCAAGTTATTATAACAGCATTTGCAACAAATGCTTTCATTTCAGCCCTGAATCAGTCTCTCTCACAAACGTGCCTTTGAGGAGTGGACAAGTGATGACACACACACACACACACACACACACACACACACACACACAGAAAGAGGGATATTAGAAAAGAAACAGGAAAAACCTGAGGGGACAGTTGTGCAGCGTGAAAGCTACATCAGCCAGAAATCTGCCTGAAAATGTTACACACACACACACACACACACACACACACACACACACTCAGCCTGCCTTTGTCTTATTATTCCACCCAGAAAACAGCAGCACCACAGGCTTTAGCTTCTACCTACAGCTACGTATAAATAAATGGAAAAGAGTGGCTCTGAAACAATCCATTTATAGGGGCGGAGAGAGAATAAGGTTAGAGGGGTGGAGATGGGGGTTCAGATGGAGGAGTGGTGGTGGTCAACCAGACATGAGATGGACTGAGAAATAAACAAAAATAATGATGAAGATAAGGGTGGAAAAAAGGAAGAGATAGAACAGCTAACCTTAGCATCGTGGACACTCCAGACAGACAAACAGGCAGACGGCAGTTTGCAGCTGGAGGTAATGGCTTCCAATATGATCAAGCATGTCAACACATCACACAGGCTGCTAACACACGCTACCGTGCACGCACGCACACGCACACACACAAACGGCATCACAGACAAAACACACACACCCACACACACACACATGGAGACAGATATGCCTTTTTTTGACCACAACACATCAGTCTCCATTACTGCCAGCGATGTGCCTCCATCCTCCAGAGGCTCATCCATCCTCTCTCCATCTCCATCCGTCCGTCCATCCATCCGTCGGTCCATCCATCCCAACCCCCAACCATCATTCCCAGTGAACCCCTCAGCAAATGGACACACAAAAACATGTATACCTCTGAGTCAGATGAGGGTCTTCTCCTCCTCCTCCTATAGTCCACACAACACCACCACCTCCTCTACCTCCTCCACCACGTCAACACGAGACAGAGGGAGGAGAAAAAAAAAATCCAAATCAGGTGTGAATGAGTGGAAGAAAAGCCAGTGCAGAGTCACGGCTCCTTCTTCTTCTCCTCCTCCTCCTCCTCCTCCTCTTCTTCTTCTTCTTCTTCTTCTTCACCACCCTCCCCTTCCTCCTCCCATGCGTCTGTCCACTGTCCAGCTTTGGCTTTGTGATGCTAAGCTAACAGGGGCTAAGCTAAGCAGCATCCACATTGGCTTGTAATGCGCGCTCCGTCTCGTCCCTACACACACAGAAGCAGCAGTGCTGGGTTTGCGTCTCTCTGCTTCTCTGTGGCTGACTGAGTCCCGCTGTCTCCGGTCTCACAGGCTTCCACACGCACCCGCCCACAACGCCCCCCCTCGTCTCTACTCTCTCTCTCTCGTCTCAACCCCCCCTTCATCCTTTATTCTCCTCACAGAGCCCAGAGGTTTTTTTGTTCCGTCTCCCCCACAACTTCATCTCTCGTTCTTTTCTCTCCCCCCTTAGACACTGACGTCCTGACACATACACACACACAAACTTACGCACACGCATGTTCTGACCAAAATGAAGCTTGAAGGCAACACCAAACACCGTAGACGTAAACTTAAGTGTCATCGGCATGTAAAGAGAACTGTAACTTAAGCACTTAGAAGTAAAAGTATTAAAGAAGTGAGGAGTTAGGTTTGAGCCATGGTGGCCCATTGGTAGAGCGAGTGGGCCTCTACCAGCGAGCGAGTGGGCCCATTGGTAAACCTCTTTCAACTGGAAGGTTTGTGTGTTCAATTCCTGGCTCTGCGAGTCTACATGTGTCCTTGAGCAAAGACACTTAACCCCATGTTGTGTAAAAGCAGCTCATCAAGACTAGACTTCTTCTGATTTTATTTGGTGGTAATGAATAACAAAGATAGTTAGTTAGAGGTTACGCACTCTCCCTTGCTTAGCTCTCAGCCCACTTTCTTTGCATTTTTCAAAATCAGGCACAGGGCAGAGCTGCAGAAGTTTAGTTACAATTTCAATATTTCTTTTTTTGTTTTTAGTCTTCATACACACACAACAACAACAACAACAACAACAACACCATTCCAAAAAAAGACTACACACTGTAGTAAACTGTACATGCCATACAGGCCTGTATGTGGCGCTGTAATTCTGCTATGGAGATACACCAAAGACAGAGAAGAAGACGTGGAACAGTTTTTTTGGAACGGTAAAGCTCTCGGTCAAACTCAAAGGTACAGAACAGGACCTTTACTTAGTAGGGAGTGACACTTTTCTGTCTCCCAATCAGCTGACCAATCATAAGTCGTGGGAATATCGCACACGTACCATACCTTTACTCTGGTACGGTTAAGGCCGGGTATTTGGTACTATTCCGAATGGAAACTAGTTTTTAAGGGTACTAATTAAGATTTCCAAATTACCAAAATGTTACTAAAAGTGTGAGTCAGTAGGAAGGACCAAGATCAAAAAGAGAATCAAACTGACCAGCAGGCACTGATTTAAGAAGTCACCCATGCAGAAGAGGGGGTAGGGAACAGCAGTGTGGTGGTGTTGGGGTGGGGAGGATGCCAAAGGTCGCGTGATGAGCCATTCAATCCCAAGATAACCCATAAATGCTTCCCAAAACCAACATCAGGACTAAACTGGCCTTAAAACTGCTTTAAAAACAGCGAGGTCTTCACTTATACGACACTTTAGTTCCACAGCAGAAACAAAAGGAGCAGCTTCCAGCTGGAAAAACTTATGTAATTACCAACAGTGGTGAGACGAGTCAAAAAAAACATTCCCGCAAAATAAGATGACTGCGTGTGACATCAAAGAAAATTATGTCAGACATTCAGGAAATACAAAAAAATAAACGCTTTCTGTGATTTCAGCTTTTTAATTTAAAAGACTTTCTGGTTTCTTTGCTCCTCTGTGACCGAAAACTGAATATCTTTGGTTTGTAGACAAAACAAGACATTTTAGGACAATGACATTTTGAGGTGTGGGAGAATTAGTGGACATTCTCTCTCTCTCTATATATATGAAAAAAATCATTGGTAATGCTTATTAGTTGCCCACTACTGCACTTGAGACACAACAAACTGACCTAAATCTAAATACCACGTGTATTATGATCCCAGTTGCTGATATTTGGGGTTAAAACTTTCAGTTTTGATGTTTTTCCATTGATGATCACCATGATGTTTTCTGGTTGGTAAAAAACATATAAATGAGATTATTGTGACACTGTCAGACTGATAAATATCATCGGAAATACTTTTATATGACCTACGAATGAAAGTTTCTCACATGCCAACAAAACTTTCCTGTACGATCTTTTTCGTTCTTAAAAAAACTTTCCATAAACTCTGGAATTGTTTCAAGAAACCTCCTAAAACAACTCCAAAGGCTGTAGTACACATGCCAGGCCTGTATGTGGCGCTGCAATGCCGCGAGGGAAAAACAACAAGATGACGAAAATGAGTGGAAGAGCAAGAGAGGTGGAGCTATAACATTATTTTGTGCTTTTCCATTACACAGTTCCAGCACGGCTTGGCTTGGTTTTCCAACCACTGCCACTGACCAAACACTGCTTTTTTTTTTTCTCTTTTTTTTTTTGTGGTATTTGTTTCATAGTAAATCAGTTGAACGTAGCGCACAATCTCATTTCTATCCATAGATATGTTGCTACATGTTTGTGTGTGCAAAAAAAACCCTTATGGTACGTTTCCTTGGCTCGACTTGAATCTAGTCTATTATTGTTGCTTTTCCATTAGTGATGTGTGTGGTTTTTTTTAGTACCTGCTCTGACACTGATTGGTCAGAGAGTGTCTGCAGTAGAAGTCGTCACAAGCACGACATCCGACACAATGCAGGAAGTACTGAATGATTCTGTGAACAAATCCTTTTTAATCAACTGATTCTAATGATTCAGTTACACCCGACACAAATGCTTTACATGTCACGACTTTGTGTGTTTGTGTCACCTATGAAACAACGTCATGCAGCCATGTTACGATGACTCCACCAACGTTGGGAAGGTAGTATGAAGTCATGGAAACCCAAACCCTAGAACTGTATGATGGAAAAGCGCCAAATGTTACCTGTAAATAAGCATTGACCAAATACGCATTTTGCCATTTTTTTCCACTTAAAAATAGCATTTTAATGGCTCCCTAAATTCCAGTTCCGTGTGTAGGGAACGGAACTTGGGGGCAGCTCAATCTCCAACTTCACAAACAAACCCAAACAAACCCTCTGCCGCCATTTTGGTGCAGAGGCATAATTAGTTTTAACTTGTGTCTGTGCCTCTGCCCAGCGAGTGTTAGTGATGGAATGGATGAATACAATACACACACACACAAGACTGAGTGGGTGTGGCAGTTGGGCGTGATGAATACGGGCGTCTTCTCCCATCACTCATTCTCTGTTTGACAACATTCCTTTGAATGCGGCTAATGGTGTTAGCTCCACAGAAAGTAAAAGAAAAAGCATCCATTCAGCTCCTATTGTTTCCCTTCACAGTTTGGTCTACCTGCAGCCTGCGGGGAGGAGTCACCACTTCATATGTAATCAAACTGATGATGTTGTACAGCCGTGACTGTATGACAGAAAGATAGCACAAAAATATCATCTATTAAAACCTGGAGACGTAGCAATGCAAAATAATACATACTTTTAGGAACCACACAAATCCATTTCCTGCCAAACATTAATACACCTGTTGTGTAACTCAACAGGTTTAACAGGAAACATTCATCATTGTCATGTTCATACGTGTTTATCCGGCTTCGACAAAAACTTACATTTCCTTTGTTATTCATTGGCAGAACTGTGGATTTCCCACCTTTTTTATTTCTGCTTTTCAGGAACAACAGTCACTCTCACAGTGAAGAACATTTCTAGTGTAAACAGAGAGCAACCAATGTCTGATAAATAAACTAAGTGGAGTTCTCAAATGTCTCATTTTGTCCACAAACCAAAATGATTCAGTTTTGTTTATATGGAGCAAAGAAATCAAGAAAATATCAACACATTTAAGAAGTTTAGCTCTACTTCAATATCATACTACCATGTTATACTAATTTAATGTTTTCTCCACTCTGGGACTCACACATCTGACGATAAACTTTTGAGTGAGTCTGAGTGCATCTTTGCAGCATTTATCACGTTTCTGAGAAGAAAATTTAGACTCACACGAATAATAATTACCTTGATTTATTAAATCATACTGAAAAAAATAACTATAACTCTACTAAACCAATCCCACGGTACAGCGAGTAAACCCACCTGTGAACATGTTTATGTTAGCATGACACGGCTACAGCTCCATCCAGTGTTGATTTGGATCTCTCTCGCGCTCTCTTCCCCCCCTACTCTTTCTCTCTCCACCCATCCCCCCTCTGCCCCCCACTACCCCACACCCAAACACCACCCCACCCCCAATGTCCAGCCCCTTCAATGGCTCTCTCTCTCTCTCTCTCACACACAGACACGCGCTCGTGAACACGACCCTCTTCAAATCTCATTTGAGAAGCCCCAACGTCGTCGTGGTCGTCGTCATCACAACAAACCACAGCTGTACTTGCCTCGATCCAGGAGAGAAGAGCTGGAGGCAGAGACGCCGAGCGTATGAAGCGAATAAAAAAACCCAAACACATGAATTTACTCTCTCTCTCTCTCTCTCTCTCTCTCTCTCTCTCTGTGTGTGCTTCTCTCTCTTCTGATTCACTGGCAGGAAAACACAAATGTGAGAGGAGCAGAGATAGTGATGGAAAAACAGGGAGCAGCAGCAGAGAGAGGCAGTGGTGTCATGAGTTGGGGGGTCAGGCATGAGAGTGGGAAATGAGGGGGGGGGGATAATGGAAGAGTGGGAATGCTGAACGTGTGGACGACTTGACCACAAGGGAAGCGGACGGACGCCTCCACAGATGGAGGAGGAGGAGGGAGGGGGAAGCTGGGGCTTAAAATTTAAGAAAAAGGGTTGATGGAAAATGGAGTGAAACTGCTTCATGTTTACAATTAACTTTACAAAAATGTCCAACTGTATATTATTATATAATGTTGATCCACTGTCCAAGTTTGTCTTTCTAGAATCCAGCAGAAGTTAACATGATTTATGAATATGACAATTACAAGTTTGTGTCTTCCTGCCCACATGCTGTGTGTGAACTGCGATAGGGCCTGGTGACCCTGAGGATCATGACCTTTGGTGCCTATTGTTAGTTTGTTATTTTTTTAGGCTCCAATGTAAAGCAGGTTGGAGTGAGAGAATGTATAGCACACCACATACCTCAATGTGTTTGAGAAGCTACTTGTTAAAAGTTGGAAAGCAAGCTAAATATATGAAATACAAAGTATTAGAGACAACACTAGAGGTCGAACCATATGGGTTTTTCTGTTGCCGATGCACATTGTCAGGTGTCAGGTCAGCTAATGGTCAAAGTTTATATATTTTTGGGGGTTTTAGCCCACAAATGTAGCCAAATTGTTTTTTTTGTGCTAATGCTAACACTAATGCTCTGTCTCTGCAATCTAGTTTAGTTTATGTCTGTACTGTAGTGCACCTTTGTACAGTATTTTAAAAAAACAATTAAATCCATAAAACAGGTCATTTTGTGTGTCAAAATAATAACTCTACACATTGATCCATATGAGCCTCTCAATGTGATTTGTCCCTAGCAACAGTCTAACACGTCGTGTAGGGCTGCAACTTTAGAGATTATTTTGAATAATTGATTTATCAGTTCATTATTTTCCTTATAAATCATTTTCATACAAAAATTATAATGATTCAGTTTAAATTATTTATTTATTATATAGAGCAAAGAAACCAGAACATATTCACATTTAAGAAGGAAACTATTTTAAAAAACGAATAATCTATTTCAGTTCATGTTAAAAACATGACTAGTTTTTATTGTAAATGATCAGAAATAATAATGACTAGTTAGAGCCTGATGGGTTTCCCTACACATTTCCACTCTTGTATTACTCTACGAGAGTGACCGACATTTGGTCAAATCCATTCACGGACCGCGCACAACATAACATTTACTGTCCATAACACGAGGGAAGGAAAATTAAGCCGCTCTGGCTGAGGATTTTTAAATTTAATAAGCCAATGAGAGTCTCACACACTCCTCTACAAGTGCACGACAACCCAACTTTATTGTCCTATAAAACCCGACAGCCTGGGGAACACCTTCACGCTTTGTTTACTGCCAACAACACCAGCATTTTTTTTATTTCTTTTAACTGTGCGAGTGCCTTTGACCACTCAGTGATTAAAACCAGCCATTACGGCCACACAACACCCCCCCCTCCACCAGTCTCTGGCTGACATATGGCGTCCGAGGTAATGCAGATAAAGTCCCTTAAACGAGCCTCTGTAAGTAATTGGGGCAAGAATAAACTAATTGAAAAAAGCAACGGATGAGAACCATTAAGGGGGAAAAGCACAGGTTAGGGGGAAATGAGAGATGCTTTTCAAGTTCACACACACACACACGGAAAATCCAATACGCCTAAGCCATGGAAAACATATTGTGATCGCGGAAGTGAAAATTACCATGAAAAAAATTTCGTTGTTTGGCGTGTTGATGAGGTCTGAAAACTGCAAATTACATTACTTTGTCTTTACTGCAGAAAGCAGTGGGGGGAGTATGAAAGGATGTGCAATCATTTACTCAGTTGATCAAGGAATTATTAATTAATTATTGATGAGACGCAACTGTAATTTGAATGAACTTGACGCTTTTTCTTCGCCTCACATTAGTATGAATATCTTAAGCTTCTGTTGGTTAAATAAAACCACACATTTAATGATATAAAAGGACATTTCTTCATTGTCTTTAAAGGTGCCACATGTTATTTGCTACTGCTATTTATGGTGCGTTCCATTGAAAGAAATCTCTGAGGTCATGGGGCATCAGTCCTAACTGAATCATTTTGACATGGGGACCAAACAATTTGAGAAACACCAGGTTTTTCAACATTTTATCGATTAATCACAAACATAATCGACAGATTCTAGGAACGCACAAAATTGGACTTTGTGTCAATATCCAATATGCCACTACATACTGCAGATGTAATACAGTCTCTTCTTGAGTGAAATTAAAATAATATTTTTCATACATTTCATGAAGCAGATGCAGATAAAATAAAATGTCTTCATTGTGCAATATAAATATGCATCAGCATAAAATAAATAGTTGTAGAGGGCGCCAGCATAAAATTCAAGTAAGTAGCAGCTAATTATTCAGCCTACCGTCATAGCCATCAGTCATATCGGCAGATTTTAATGTGTTTGCCAATATCTGCCGATGCTGATGTTGTGCCGATAATATAACAGATTCACTCATAATATTACTTACTTGCAGCCCTAATAAACACAAACACAATTTTGTTTAGTTTTGTAGACTTTACGAAAATAATCTGCGTAAAAACATTCACTTGTGGAGACAGCTGATGTCAGAACGAAGGGAGTCTGAAGCCATTTCATTTCACAGCGATGAAAGAAAATCAAAGCAGAAAAAAAACTTTTATACAGCCCAGGCTTTTCTCTGTATTTCTGTTTATGACTCATTTTGTTTCTCTATTTCCCCCTCTTTTCTTCTTCCACCCTCTAAAGTGAAGCACGCTGTGTTCAGCGTCACTTCCAACATCATAACAACAAGTCTGATTGGTCCGTGCGGTTGATTTAACTCCAGGCGAAAAAAAATGGCATCATGCAGAAATGGCTCATGGATTTAACAAAGGTGCTTCATCAGTTCCCCAAACACAGGCACTTGCACAGTTATCACATTAATCACTCTGTTATTATGGTGTTAATGCCGCAGTTCCATCTCTGCACAGCACCAGTGAGCTCTTCAAGGGCTGTTTTTCACAGCGGGGGAGAATAAAATGATTCAAATGTCTACTTAAGTGTGTGAGCAGCAGCTACAGAAGAGAAACCCAGCATCAGAAACAAATGTGCCTGCAGATATTCACTGAATCAACAACTACGGAGTAGAAAAGTTCAAAGTTTCTAGCCCTATTGATCAGTGCACATGATAACCTGTGACTATTACGGGGGGACGGGTTGAAAGAACTGGTGATAAATTGGTACTAGTTAGTGTTTAAGTCTGAGCAAATGATGCTGCTATTTATATTTATGTCACGTTTATTCTTACTTAGCTTCAGAACATCTGGGAATCAGCAAAAGTTAGCAATACTAGCAAAGTTTGCTGTGAAATTGCACTGCGTTCCAGCCATCAAGCACTTGCTAAATTGAGCTAATATGCTAGGAATTGTAAATCTCACAGTTAAACACAGTAATGCTAGCAAACCCATGAAAAACATGTAAGACAAAAGCACAATGTGATGCCATTTATGACGCTAATGTTTTGCTAATTAAACTCTGACACACACACACACACACAAACTTGATTAAAGTGAACGCTTGTTATGGATATATGTCACTATTAGCATAAGTCATGTGATAATCCAAAAGATAAAGTCATCCAAGCAGCAGCCACAGAAGTCAGTGCTAACAAGCTAACACGACTCAGCTAACTTCACCGTTTACGCTTTCAGATTGACAGTCGTTCTCTATGGACTTTGGTGTGAGGGAAGGCTGTTTACAAAGCAACACAGAACAAGGGGTGAAAGAAAGCAGCAACAATATTTTGAAGGCATTGTAGACAGAGAGACAATTGTGTTCAGTGGCTAAAATAATTTTCCTCGTCTCAGCTTTTTAATTAGTGATAAGTGTCCAAGTCTCAGGCCAGCACCGAGGCGAGGTCAGTGTGTCCTTCCCTCACACAGCCACACACGGCAGAACAGACCAAGGGACGCATGAGAAAACAGAAATGAAGACAAATATCAATAAAAATCTCCGTCATAGACTCACAAGGCACAGCGTGGCGATAGAGGTTGTCTCGGATGGTTTGCTGGAGATCGTGGTCAGGTGACGACTTTTGGAAGCGCTGGCTCAGATAATGCTTCAGGTCCTTGTTGAGCTTACTTCCTGTCATTGAGAACACAAACAAGAAAAGGTGAGGTAAGTACATTTGAAAAAACTAAAAACAAGATGTATACATGAGGACCTTATGCGTGAAACAGTAAGTGGCGTTGTAACAAACGGGGGAGACATTTACTTAAATAACAACTTCACTTCTTTCTTGCACAAAATCCAAGCACTTTCAATGACTCATGTCTTTTAAGGGCAATTTTAAAAAACTTTCAAGGATCAAAATTTTTTTGAATTCAAAAATTTTCAAGGATTTCAAGGACCTGTGACAACCCTTTAGTGCACATCGGTGGAGGAAGACATTTACCTAAATATCAACTTATTCATTTCTTGCACAAAATTCCAGCACTTTCAATGACCCATGGCAATTTTCTAAAACTTTCAAGGATTTCAAGGACCTGTGGGAACCCTGTTTTACACTTATAATCAGAGGGGGAACTGGCGGTGGCACAGTGTCTCTCACCACATCCAGCCTGGCCTCGCAAAAAGGTTCACAAATGCTAATGCTACAGCTAGCAATGCGAATCAGCCCCCCCTACAGCGACATCATCTGGATGTCAGACACAAAGACAGCATGGCTGGAAAGTGTCAAACATGCGACGACGAGCAGGAGAGGAAAACACATCTTGTCTGAGAGAGGGGGGGAGAAAAAAGAAAAAAAATGGAGATAATTTACCTAATAAAAATGACAATGTCTTGATCAAGACTGAATAACAACACCGCTTCAGGCAACGACAAACATTTGATCACTTCCTGTGTTTGTACACGTCCCCGTTATTTGCCGCACACATGATTTATCTCCATCCCGCCTTTGCTCGACTGCTGAGATCATTTTGGCCGTCTTGAACAAACAACCAGTCATAAAAAAAGGGCCCTGGATCCTGTTGCCATGGAAACTGTGGATGTGTGTGTGTGTGCATCTGTATGTGCTTGTGTGTGTGTGTGTGTTTCATAAGATGATTGAGATCGCTTGTGTCGTACAGAAGAGCGTTCTGAGCAGTTGGCAGAATAATTGTGGGCTCACGTGATGAAAATACAATCGAGGCAAGACTGGAACGTCACACACACACGCACACATGATATGACAGTGTCTTAATTTGAATGTGAAATCACAAATTCAGTCACACTAATTGAATTTCAAGTATCCCTCCTGGCTCCTCCATATCCCACAGCTCGGAGGAACAGTGTCATTCTGAACCGAGCGGGTCAAACTGACCCACACAAGGCAGCAGGAGGGTTAAATTAGTTTTTTTTTTTCATGATTCTTGCCTTTTATTTACATTTTCTATCCTTTAATTATGTCTGAATAAAAAAGAAAACATTAACTCATTCATTTGTTCATGTTTGTAGAGGGCTGAACAATTTGGCCAATTTGGTTTAAAACAAGTCACTGTCAAAACATTCCTACTAAACAATAAATTATGGTAAATACTTTCTAAAAATGTACATATTGCATTTTTTAAACTGACACAGAAAATGGAAAAGTAAAAACTATAAAGACTACAGTTTTTTTTAAAAAAAAGTATTAATTGTTCAGTCTTAGTAAATAATGTATATAATAAAAACTCAGATATAGATCCATAATAAAAAGGAGTAGCATTTTAATTTTCGAGGTCAATTAATCATTTCTGAGAGACGCCTGGTAAATTGAGTAAAACTTACTTTTTATGCATGTTGGCCAAAACATTTCTTTAAAACTAATAAATAAGGTTCCTTCTTAGGATACTTTACAGTTTTCTAGGCCGTTTGCAGTGAAAAAAGAAAGAAAAGCACTCATGAAGATTTGGACCCATGTTGTCGTCGACAGCCTGAGAAGAAAGGTTAAACCTTCACACCACTGTCTGAGCTCTCCCCGTGAGGAAACTCTGACAGATCGCTGTTTTGTAATCATCTTAGTCATGAGACTAAGTCAAAGTTTTTGAAACTTGGAAATTAAAAAATAATAATGAGTCTCCTAACATATTTTCTCTCATGTTTATCTGGACAAAAACAATCTATTTGTGAACCAAAATCTTTGGTTTGTGGACAAAAACACATCGGATAAACCAGTAACTCTCGTCACCAAAATCCATTGAGAAAATCGATTTATACCACAGTACACAGGAGTTGTTGAGCCACTGCTGCCTCCATGAATAAGTTCAAATGTTTTATTTTGGGAACTCTGTGTATGAAATCCTTCATTCAGATTTACCTCAGTGCAAAAAACGTTTCCAAAGAAGCAGCAGTAGACATGGAACTCCTGTGTCCCTGTAAGCAAAAAATTATATTTTTCTCTATGGACTTGCAAAAAAATGAAATGAAATGGTTCAGTTTGCTGCTACAGGTTTTTAAAGGTTGTGGGTGAAAGAAAATGCAAATAATGTAACAAGCGTAGCACTGGAAGCTTCACTCAGATGCTTCCTCAACTATCTTAAAGTATTTCCACCTACAACAAGGCTGTTTTTGGGGCCAAAAACCAGTCCAATACTTCCATTTAATTCCTAGTTCCTTTGGTGTAAACACACACATAGTTCCTTCAAAAGTCCCTAATTCCTAGTACTAGTTCCTGTGGTGACAGGAAGACATGTTTCCAGTAAAGGTAAGCATATGTATCCCAGGTTGGCGAGTGCAGAGCTCAGTCAGCACTCTGAAGGTGTCATTACCTCAGAAAACCACACTTGCACTGAAGTATTGACTGGAAGTGCATGTGAACTCCAGAGGGTAGCTCACTTTGTGGCTGGCCAACATAATCTGTTGTTTCTAGTGTGAGTTCAAACGTTTCCTTTCTCTTCTCTGGTTTTTGTGCTCGACTGAAAATGCCAGCAGGATACTCTGAAATCTCTCTCTCCTCGAGTGCAGCCACAGTGTCAGGATTCCGGGCTTGTGTTTGGCTGCAGATCAAGTCCACATCAGCACAAACACAGTTGACACAGTTTTTATTTTAGATTCCAATACGTTTGACCATGAATCCGTCGGCCGTCTTATGAGCAAGAATGTTAAAAAAGATCACGTCTCACCTCCGTCTAAGCCTTTCATGCAGCTCGTCAGGTCATTCAATACAGAGTACGTTAACACCATAAGACCATTAAATGCTGTTCTAGTACTGTACTGTTCTGATATAAACAAAGGGGAATACTGATCCTTTAGACTTTGAGAGTGGAAGGAAGCCAAGTTTACACTACAAGACCAAAGATCTCTGCATCTTAGGCCGACAGCTTATTGGAAATGGTTGAGCTGACTTATTAATTAAATTAAAAACCAGGAAGTGTTGGTGGTGTTGCCTGAGATGATATTGAATCAATGTGGCAGCACGTTCCTTGCATTTCAGTTAAGAAGAGATGAAACCATATGTTGGCCATTAGCCATTGTGAGCAATACTAAATGACACTGGCACTTTTCCATATACAGTACTAGGACTATTGAGCTCGACTCTTCTCGGTTTGGGTATCAAATGGCAGGTTTGATTCTTATGTCGTATGTCTCGCTCATGACTCTTCCAGTGACGACAATCTTTAGCCAATCAGTCTGTTGACGTCACATTTACTAACGGCTCAGCTCACTTGGAACATCGTCAGAGCAGGTGCTAAAAAAGTAGCAGGTACTATCACTAATGGAAAAGCAAATAAAAACAAGTAGAGTCGAGTAGTGCTAGAAAACAGAAATTAGACAGTACGTTAAGTTCGACCGATTTACTATGAAACAAAAACCCCAGAAGTGCTTTTATCTGTAATAGAAGCAGTGTTTTTAGCCATCTTGGGATCCTAAATTGGAGCAACCTCACAGTAAATCTGAGTTAACTTCAGGAATTCCAAGCTCCAACAATCAATGAAATGCCACCTAAGGTGTGGTACTAAATGAAGCCAGTGGGTGGCAGCAGCAGAAGTTGACCGATAAGATGCAGCACATATATCAAAAACCTTTTGAAGGAAAGCAGTTATTGTCATAAATTATTTTAAAATAACTGTGTTTCGTAATATGTGTTGCATCGTTGCCAATGTATTGGGATACATATCGTATGAGGTATGATACTTGTTGGTGGGTTAAAAAGTGATGTAATGTAACATAGTTTTGAACAGATTTAAAGTGGAACAAATACCACATAAGTGCTTTTATCTGGAAACGAAGCAGTGTTTTTTCAGTGGCAGCGATCCTGGGATCCTGGATCCTGGTATGTGAGGTTGAACCGCGTTGGAAATCCAAATTGACTTTGGGAATTCCAAATTCCGACAATCAATGAAACGCTGCCAAAGTGCATTTTTCAAAAACACATTTCAGTTCTTTTCATAAATTATTTCAAACTAATTGTGTATCATGATATGTGTTGTATCGTTGCCTCTGCATTGCGATACATATCGTAGCATGAGGTTGTAGAAAACACCCAGCTCTACCTTGGAGGGTTGAAAATCATGTCATGTAAACTAGTTTCATTTTGTGCAATAGCTTGAACTATTTTCAATTTAACTATATTAAAATATATTAAATATCGCAGGCAAGCGGCAGGATTGGGTTGGGAGACCATTTGGCCCGGCAGCCTCTCGCCCAAATCTCTCAGCAAACAGATAATTAGAAACGACATATCCTTCAAACACGGCCCACCTGTTATAGATTTTCTATAAGCCCCCCCCCCAAAAAAAACAAGCAAGATTTTTGAGAAGGAGACACGCAATCCGTGACAGGAGGGAAGTGGGGGTGAAAGGGCTTTAGAGAGGGAGAGAGCGAGAGAGAGAATGTCAGAGTCATCCAGACAAAACATCAAAAGAATTTCAGAAAATGCCCCAATGCTTTCCAGGCGTCTCCCATTGAGCCCCCGCTGCATCCCCGAGCTCTGATCAGTCAGCCAAGGCCCCGCTCAGACATGCAGAGCCAGAGAAAGGCACCAGCCTGCATTAAATTCAAATCACTGACGCTAGCCTAAAAAATGCTCCATGACTCTGCACCACCTACCCCTTACCCCTCGACTAATCATCCAGGGATTGACATCTGGTGGTGCTAACAATGCACACAAGACAATTCAGACTCTCTGTGTCATCCCAGCGCTACCAGAACAGGGTTGCCCCTGTTTATCTTCAAGAAGCTCTTGAAGACCCAGCTCTTCCAAGAGCATCTTCTGTCCTAGCGTTTACCTTACACCCTCCCCTGCATGATCTCCTTTTGCACTTGGATCCACCTTGACACTCTCACCTTATATCAGTCCTCTGTTCCTATCTAGTGGGATTCTTTCCAAGACTTCTTCTATGTACCTTAATCCTCTGTTGCAAGTCGTTTTGGATAAAAGCGTCGACTAAATGATTAAATGTTAAATGTAAACGACAATCATTGAACAAGTTGTGATTCGGGTCAGGACTGCCGGCTTTCGGCAGCGCTGTCGCTAAATAAACCAGACCTCTGTTAAATGTTGACATTTTAGATATTTCCTTTGCTAAATGTTGGAGATTAACCTTTCAGTGACCATTCCTGTTGTGGCCGAACAGGATCTGGCATGCGTACCTCTCGTTACCGGAACTCCTGGACCGTTTGTGATATCGAGAAAATTAAAAAACTATGGACTGGCGATCTGTCCAGTTTTGAGCCCGCCTTTCGCCCTATGTCAGTTGAGATTGGCACATCAACGATAAAGCGGTAGAAGATGGATGGATGGATGGAGAGTGGATAAATAGATATTTGCGCCCATATACTTGTCATTATGGTAGCTCCTCAGGATGTCCTTGGAACAACCAACGTCCAATCACAGACAAAGATTCATAAGCGTGTCACACGTTTGTGACGTCAGCTTCTCAATACCATAGTTCCTAAATGGTTGAATAACTGCCAGATTTAGAATGTGAAAGCTATCTTGGAAAAATTGGGGATTTTTAATCTACAGTTGGACATTGTTGGCTTTGATTCTTGTGTCGGATGTTGCGCTCATGACTTTTCCAGTGACGACACTCTCACTCTCGTCAGAGCAGGTACTAAAAACAAACAACAGGAACCAGGTATACTATCACTGATGGAAAAGCAATAAACCGAGAGCCACGAGCCGTGCCATGCTATAACTGTAAAGTGATTCAGGAAACCCAGCCCCAGTAACACAGGGAAGCTTGTGTTTAGATTACAAGTACAGGTCACACTTGCAATTATGGCCCTGTACACTCAAAAGAAATAACAGTATTTAAATAAATCTTTATGTTAGAGACTCAACACAATCACCACGGCGGAAACGGCGGATACAATTTCCCTCTTACCACAAAGAAACAGCCTTAAGTAGCAGAGCAGAAAACAGTCATATGCTACTGTGCCAGCCTGTTTCATACAGAGCCAAGGCAGATTTGGCAGTGTCACCGTGTTTGGCTGGGCACGGAGTATTTTATCAATGTAGAATACACAAACAGTCTGGCACAAGGTGACACACAATTTTTTCTCCAAACACACAGACACACACGTACACACACACACAGTGCTGTGTCCATCATCCATCATCATCTCCAGTGCTCTTTTGGACATGAAGAGACACATTTCCAGGCAGGAGCTATTATTAGATTTGCACCCACCGCCGCCTGCTACGGTGAGCAGTTTGTTGTTAAATTTAGTTCCTCTAAAGTGGGACGTAGTAAAAGAAAAGTAGGCTTGAAAGTCAAATAAATTGGTGCCATTAAAGAAATAAATAAACCTAACCTACTTTAGGTTAAATTTAGCTAGAGTTTGTCCAAAAGTCACACCAACGCGAGCGGCTCATCCATGTTCATGCTCCGGTTAATCAGATAATAAACAGCTAATCAGCCTTTAATTGATTGAAGCAGCGGCAACAGTGAACATGTACACCATCAGAGATTAACCATATGTCACAGGGATTATGGGGAGGATGAGAGGAGAAGAAGATCTGACTCTTCAATCTGAGATATTCTGAGAGAAAATGAACACTATTCTGTAATCTGTGTGTGTGAGACTGTTTGACTTCTCTGAGCTCAACACCACCCCCTATGTTCACCCATCAGACGTGGCTTGCATCACAGCAGTGGCCAGACTCTGTATCCATAGCAACAGCTGCCAGAAGAGAGAGAGAGAGAGAGAGAGAGACACACACACACACACACACACACACACACACACGCACACGCACACTGCACACAGCATGCCAGGGCTGAGGCTGAAGCTGCCCTGTGTCTGCTGCCCTCGTCTGGAGTGACAGGGCATTACAAAAACAAATGAAGCCTCTTCTTAAGACCCTCAGAGTCAGACAAAGAGAGCAAAGGAAAATAACTCAGACATCACATATTTAAAAGGCTCTACAGAAAATATGTAATCTCTCCCTCACAATAAATAAACCATCAATGCTGTGGTTCTCAAACGGGGACGGGTTCCCTTCACAGAGCCACTGCGGGAGCAGCTTTGGATGATTTGGTCAAACTTGGATCCTGATTTATTAGACGCTTCCCCCATGTAATTGTTAAGGGTTTATTTAAAAACAACTTGAAAATGAATCAATTAGTTATTTTAATTCACCTTTCAGGACACAGTACAAAATGCAAATGTCAGCTAAAATACAAGAAACATGGAAACACACCAAAAATGTTGATCAGTGTTCCTGAAAAACTCAAAAAGCTGAGGTTCTGAAATGTAAATCAAGTGAAATCATTTCAGCTTTAATGACTTCTTTGTTCTACGGCACAAAGAAACCATAAGCTATTCACATTTTATTTGTTTCAAGAAATGTCAGCGGAGAGAGAAATGCCACTTTTTGTGTCTGATAACAATATCGCAAACTCCGAGTATCCGATACAGAGTGTCCCCCAAACAACTGGATTTATGATACGTACATCTGATTATAGTGCATTTAAAACACATTGGCTTTACCATAACGATGGGACGATCAAACTTTTTTTGCATCCCATACGGATATCGAAAACTCGAGTATCTATCTATGAAGCTGTTGGCGACACGTCATCAAAGACGTGGCGTGAGAAGATCCGCCGACGCCTCCAAAGTCACTTCCACATTCAAGAATGAAGGTCAATATTTTCCCCATGACCTCAAACCACTGGTGTGGTTATTATTGAAACACTGCAGTGATCAGACACTTTTCATTTTCACTGACATTAAATATTTTCTTGTCTCTTGAGGCAGCGAGAAGTGTCTTTTACATTCAGTGCTTGTTGTTGGTGGCAAAACGGACTCAGGCAGGGAAATGACTTTTAAAAAAATGTAACCTTCATGAGCCAAAAATCACCATCAACGTACTTTTCCTAGCACAGGTGTCAAACTTGTGGTCTGCGGGCCACATGTGGCCCTTCAATCAACTGGATGTGGCCATTCCACTTCCACATAATATCAAATTATAATTTAGTTATTTCTTGTCAGTTTTTTTTTGAGTAACAAATACATTTTGAATCATGTGTACACTTATGTGATTTATATAATGATTTTATTTTGAAATTCAGCGAAATATCTGTCATATTTTATTACGACTACTACTCACGGTGGAAAATCACGATGTCATTATAAAATAATATTGCCCACCCCTACTGAATAGCTGCTTTTTTTTCCCAAAAAGTAGCAATTTTTTTTCCCTACTTGACTGGCCCCCTACTAGTACTAGGGGTGGAGTGGCTCATGGTCACCATGGCGCAAGTTCAACTCCACCCCTGGCTGACTGTACCCAATTCCATTGAAAGTCGCTTTGATAAAAGCGTCTGCTCAATGACATGTAATGTAATGTAGTCAAATATATTATTGCTTCACCCTCATTTAACCAGGTAAAAACCCCATTGAAGATTAAAATCAAAGATCGAAGGGTGACCTGGTCACGATACGTCATAATAAATATTCCATTAGATTTAAGAGACAGGTTACAAACAATAACTTTGACAAAAAACAATAATGTAACAGTGTATCATGTTGTTATGATTGTTCAGTGATGCTTACAGACACAAGGCATAGAACATTGAATGAATTAAGTTGGAGCTTTTTCTGACTTCCTGACAAAAGTGGCTTCAGAAATCGTAATTTAACAATTACTTACTTTAAACTCCCGATGACGTATTAAAGTCTAGATTTGAGTAAAACGTTTAGTAAAGTGCAGCCAGAGCAGAAAAAAATATTCTTATCCTGTGAACGTATGATCCAAAGGCAATCGGGGGGTCAAATCTCTGACAAGTTTTCATTCTCGGCTGTGTGTCACCCAGAGCCACTCGTCTGTTTACTATTTCCCCAGATTGTTTTCATTGATCTTTGTCGTCCACACGGGGAAAATAAATCCAACGAGGATTCATTTCAGCACGGAGAAGAGGAAGAGGAGGAAGAGGAGAGAGAGGCTGCAGCAGCAGCAGCAGCAGCAGCGGTGTCCATTTCCCGCCAACAGTGAACTGAGACGAGAACATTCATGAGACGTTTTCATGGAATTCTCAGTGTGTGTGTGTGTGTGTGTGTGTGATTATTTACACAACATGAGAACCAGTCTAATTTGACAAACATCAGCACAGGGACTAACACACTGTAAACAATGATACAGGACCTGACTCGGCAATCAACACACACACACACACACACACACACACTACACTGTGTTATTAATATTCAAGCAAAGATATTTGTACATGAGAAACTCACACACATTCTGTTTAGTGTTGTCATGCATAAAGAAAACTGTTTTCCTCTGTGTTCCTTACTTTCTTGTATTTCCTGTGTGTGTATGTGAAAGTGCGTGTCAGCAGATGTGTGTGCGTGTCTGTGTTTCTCGAGCGTGCCTTGACTCAGCAGCGCGACAGCGGTGGGAAAGTGGGTCAGTCATGCCCTCGCACCACATGACGGAATACATGAAGACGACCAGAGGGTGTGGCTGAGGGAAGGAAATAAGGAATTAAGGATGGAAAAGGGGGGCTAAACAAGGACACACTGAAGAAGAGGAGGAAGCAAAAGAAACACGTTCTATAAATGACATTATAAAGCTTAACAATATGTTCATGATCCACTTATTTATTACTTATTAATACATTGACAAAGAAATGAGCTATTTTTGACTGAAAAGTCACATTTTGCAAACCGCACACTCCCACACCAAATCCCATAGTGAAAAACAGTGATTTTAACATCACAGCACACAGGAGTTGTTGATCCACTGCTGCCGCCCTTTAGAAAGTTCTAATGTGTCACTGTGTCACTTCGGGGTTTGAAAAACTTTCCTTGGATTTAAATAAGTGACACAAAGGGACCAAAAGAGGCAGCGGGAGACTGGCAGCTCCTGTGTCTCCGCGAGCTAAAAACACAGATTTTCTCTATGGGGTTTGGTGCAGAGAGAGCAAACAGTTTACTTAACTTCAGTTTAACAGTGAAATTAAGAAGAAAACGTATGTGTAAGATTGTTTTTTTTCATGGTTGTTTTAACTTAATGAAACTTAATGGACCTTAATCATAACCAGTTAACGCCTTAACTTAACCACAATTCAAAGGTCAGTGTTTATGACAGAAAAGAGGCAACAAACACAAGAAGAAGACGACACTCACTCACACACACGTCGTCCCTCACAGTTAATGATCAGGATCATTGTGACTGTGACATGTGCCCCCTGGTGGCAGAGTTAATGAGCTGGCTGAGGCAAAAGACGTCGGCAGACGCTGCTTAATCATCGAGAATAACTTTCTTTTTTCCCCGTCTGACCAATTAGAATTCAGCCAAAAAACGTGACGAGGACACCGGAGGAGTCTCAACACAGTCGCTCTGATTTGACCTTTGACCTTTCATCCCTTTTGTTTCACCTGAACCTCCCTGCTTTAAAGGGAAGTTCACTCTCACCTTAAAAAAACATCACTTTCATGTCTCCTGGCTTTAATGTCTTGACTCTGCCTCCTGTTGTGTCTGTTGTACCTCCCCCTCCCCCCCCCTCCCTCTGACCGGTGGTTGGTGTGAGTCCTGTGTTCAGCCCGCTGTGGGTCTTGCAGTGACAGAACACGGTGCGTGTGATTACGGCGCAGCGGTCGCTCGTTTATCTTGCTGTGAAGTGGAATGGGAGGAGCAGAGTATTATGGTAATGCATCTACGTGGCTGCAGAGGCCTTTTTTCAGCCTTTAGCTTTTATTTGCGGCCTTGGACGTCCTTTGTTGACGGTCTGATTATTTTGTCTTCTTGTGTGTAATCGAGGCTCCGGACTAGAAAGTGAGTTTTTGATTTTTACACTGTATGTACCTGGTTATTAGGCATTTATTTGACTTATTAATACATAAAACTTAACGTTGTGTTTAATGGCACTTTTACATAAATCTCATTCTTACGTTCTCATTCTCAGTCTATTGTCTAAGAATGAAAATGAGAAAGATTGTGAAGGGAAAATTCCGTTTGTGTGGACGCAGAAACGTTGTTCTGTCAGTGATGAGACAGACAGACAGACAGACAACTTTATTAAGTCGTCTGAGGACGACAGCAGAGTGTGTGCGTTATTTATATTTTTGTATTCAATATATTTTTAGATTTGCCTAACACAAACAGACATTTAAGGTGGTCGCATTAAACGTCCGTTAAATATAGATGGAGGCGTCAGTCTCATTAATTCCTGTTTAATATTTAAATATATTTAAAAAAATAAAAGTATTCCTTTTTTAATTAAATGTTGCCTATTATTATTATTATTATTGTTATTATCACTATTATTGTTGTTATTATTATTGTTATTATTACTATTTTGTAACCATGTCGACACAGTCTGCTGTCATCATCATCATGTGGTTGTTGTATGTTCTGTCCACTAGACGGCAGACTAACATTAAGCTGCCAGAAAACATTTGTAATACACAGTATTTGTGTATGTGTACCTTGTATTTCTTATGTTGTGGGGACCTGTTTACACAGGGGGGGAGGGGGGGACAAGTAAAATGAGCGGAAGAGACAAAAAGGCGGGAGACAGAGATGCAGGGAGGGAGGGGTACAGAGGCCTGGCAGGACGCCAGGGCAGGGAGTGTGCCACAGATGTGTCACACCAAACCCCCGGGGGGGCAGAATGTGCTGAGTGGGCGGGAACACCCACCTAACACACACACTCACCTACACACAGACAGGTTCACACTGCTGCCCTTTTAAGGACTCACACCGACTTCCAGTTATTTAAAGTGGACATATTATACCCTATTTCCCCCATTAAAATAGTTCCCTGGTGTCCTAATTAACATGTCAGTAACATGCTTTGCTCACATACCATAAGGATGAAGAATCATAGCAGTTCAATAACCCTGCTAAACCCGCCCCTTTCAGAACGCTCGGTTTTGTGCATGGTCCCTTTATATGCAAATGAGACGCAGGAAAACACACGCCCACATCTTCCAGGGGGTTTCTGATTCGCTCAGCTCCATTCTCTGACAATATCAACATGGCAGCGTGCGCAGAAAACAGCGAGAGTGCCGTCACAGGAAGAGACGTCCTACATAAGGATCGAGCCGAACACTGTCCAACTGTAAATCAGTTAAAAACACTTAGGGACAGCACCACTGAACCACCGCTGATCACTGCATAAACAGCTGCTGTATGTGACTGTATCAGACTGAGTCTGTGCTCCGGTCATGGAGGACGTACTGAACAAATATGTATAATTAGGACGTGTCAGAATGGTCAGTTATGACCTCTATGTGACCTTTTCTTAACAATGTGTGTGTTTGTACGTCGGTGAAATACGTTCGCTGACTAAATACGGCGACTGCTGGCCGCAGTCTGATGCAAAGTGGTGCGAATACACGAACATGCGTTTGCTGACTTTATCCAGCACATTAGCTTCATATATAAAATCCTCTGTAAAACACTGTGCTCCACTGTGCAGCCACCAACAGCACACTTGTCCCTCCACGTTGACATAATACCACTCTTCCTCCCTCGCCTGCACTCTCGCAGGGACAAGGTGGAGCTAAGGTGGAGCTCTCCAAGTAAACTCGCGGTGAAATGTGCATGCTGCCGTCATAAGCGTGTGTGATCGCCTTACACTAAGGGGGGCCACGAAAACAGGACTGAGTATTCTTTTTCCACACTTTGGCGACTGGTAGGGCCTCCAGAGTCCCAAATATAAGTATTGAAATGGTTAAAAAGTTGATTTTGCATAATATGTCCCCTTTAAACAGAAAAGAAAACAAAAAACCTCACCTATGCCTTAACCTTTAGTGTGTTCTATTTGTAGTCAGAACATGGAATTTCCAACTATTATAACAATAATTTAGTCACAATACGATATGACAATATTTAAGTCATGATACGATATTATCATGATATTTAAGTCACAACATAATATTATTTATGTTGTAATTCAATATTATTACAATATTTAAGTAACAACACGTTATTATTTAAGTCACAATACGATATTATCACGATATTTAAGTCACAATATGATTGTATCAGGATATTTAAAGCCCACATAGACCAGAAGCTCCAATTAACGCTGCGTTTGTGTGTGTATCTGCGTCATGACCTTGTTTATGAAACCCTAAAGTTTCAGAACAAACACTTCAGCCACTGCTGAGAAAATAGTGTTGTATTGTTTTCCTGGGCTCTTCGAAGCGGATCGGCACTTCCTTAATTTGATGTCGTCATCAAAAATCCTCACCACTCCTCTCACCACCGTAGCGCCTCCTGGTGCGGGCACTAGTCCGGGCACATCCGGTTGCGTACATTCAACCGCAGAAGAAGAAGAACTACTCTCGTTGTAGCTGTTGAGATGCAGAGCATCCACCGTGCCAGAGGGGGAGCTGTGTATCTAAGAGCTGGCCTATCTATTACGTCACTTCCAGGTACCTGGCCAATCACAGGACACTGGGAAAGCTCTCGTTGGCTGGTCAATCACAACACAGTCCACATTCTAGGGGTGTGGTTTTGGTCTGAAACAGCGCGGCTGACGAGAGCGTCAGTGAGGAGATATTTTGATTGGCTCGTTTGCAGCGATTAGGAGGTTTTTAATCATGAAAACAAGTTAATATATGTAAGTAGACCTCCATAACTAACATATATGTGACCGTGAAAACAAGTTAATATATGTCAGTAGACCTCAATAACTTACATATATGTGTGACCATGAAAACAAGTTAATATATGTAAGTAGACCTCCATAACTAACATATATTGTTCCATGACCAAACAAGTTAATATATGTAAGTAGACCTCCATAACTAACATATATGTGACCATAAAACAAGTTAATATATGTAAGTAGACCTCCATAACTAACATATATGTGTGACCATGAAAACAAGTTAATATATGTAAGTAGACCTCCATAACTAACATATATGTGTGACCATGAAAACAAGTTAATATATGTAAGTAGACCTCCATAACTAACATATATGTGACCGTGAAAACAAGTTAATATATGTAAGTAGACCTCCATAACTAACAAGTTAATATATGTAAGTAGACCTCCATGAAAACAAGTTAATATATGTAAGTAGACCTCATAACTAACATATATATGTGACCATGAAAACAAGTTAATATATGTAAGTAGACCTCCATAACTAACATATATGTGACCATGAAAACAAGTTAATATATGTAAGTAGACCTCCATAACTAACATATATGTGACCGTGAAAACAAGTTAATATATGTAAGTAGACCTCCATAACTAACATATATGTGACCGTGAAAACAAGTTAATATATGTAAGTAGACCTCCATAACTAACATATGTGTGATACAAGCATTCTATGTCACCTTTAAGTAACAATACAATATTATTTAATTAACAATATTATATCACGATTTTTAAGCCACAATGCAATATTATCACAATAATTAAGTCATGATATGATATTATCACAATATTTAAGTCCCAATATGATATTATCATGATATTTAAGTCCCAATACCATATTATCACAATATTATATTTAATTCATGATATTTCAGAACAAAACAGAGTATTTACAAAATCATAAATTGCGATAAACTCACACAACGTTGTTACATTTACAGATTTCTGGAACAGTAACTTTGACGAGTAAAATTAACATGGCAGATATTGGTAACGAATATCCTGTCGAGCGAGTCATGTTAACGCGTACTCACTTCACTGAACACACACACTTTACAGAAACCTGACATGTGACCTCTGCTGCCACCTGTTGATCCTGCACGGCAGTGCACACACCTCTCAGTGGATCCACTTCAGACTCCACGACACATGTGAGGTTAAAGAAACTCACATCTGTTTATGTGCACCTGACAGGTGGCTCACTGGAGACTTTAATGTTGAAAAACCACGAGTCAGAACAGGTGAAAATTGCAATGAAAATTGCAATGAAAACCTCCCTCTCTCTCTCTCTCTCTCTCTCTCTCTCCTCCCCCCCCCATGAGATTTATCCTGCTGCCAGTTCACGTTAAGACTTATCAGTGCTTCTGTACTGAGCTGTGAAATCTGGATCCTCGCCGTGTGGGAAGGATGGAAAATGTACTAAAACGTCAGGCAACGGCTGTGAAGAGAGTGTCTGAGGCTCAAGGGATTGTGGGCCATTAAATTGGGTGAGGAGGGAAAAAGAGATGTCATTTCTTTTCTTACAAGGGAAAAATTCCATATGGCTTCCGCCTCTGGAGTTTTTTTTCCCCACACGAGTATGAGAGTGAAGATTTCACACCTGTCTACAGTGTAGTCAAACCTCCACTGCCATTACCAGGTGTGTAATACGGCCACTTTATTAGGTATATCTGTTTATCTGCTGCAGTTAGACAGGTGTTTTTTTTCAGCAAACTAAATATGAAATACATGATGCAGAAAAAAAAATACTTTCATCAACTTTCAAAAAATAGCAGAATTTGTATTTTGGTGTGTAGTTTTCATAACGTTAAAATAGAGTTAATCACAACACATTTGAATTAAATTTCATTACCTGATGAAGTGAGCGAGGGATGATCAACATCAAGCAGCAACAACCATGAAACAGAGAGAAACAAATGTTAGCAATGAAACGTGAAGAATGAAGAAACCAGATTATTCAGAGAGCAAAGACGTCCAAAGTGGATTAAACACTTTGTTGCTGCCCACGTTTTACAAACCAGATCCTGACATTTTTACATTTTGAAGAAGAACTTTCTGGATAAAGTCTGCATAAAATTTTACTTTACTTAAAGTCATTACCATCTTACACAAACATGACTTAATTCATCCCAATCTGCTAAGAGTTTTGACAAAGATATGTTGTTGTTTTTTAAGCCACAGTTCAGTTTGGGGACTTAAACCAAAATGAGTGAGTATGTTCTCTATAAAAATAGATGTTGTATAGATTCATTGGATTGTGTGTGCAACTGCATTTATACAAGGTCTCTTTTTTTGCACGAGACATCCCAATTCACTGTCTCTATATGAACGATGTGAGGGATGCAGCACGGATGAATACAGCAGTTTGTATCATTTCTGTTTCCCATGAATTCAGAAAAACGTACTGGAAGTAATTTTTGTTAAGTATGAGACAGTTAACAATCGTCACTACTGGCTCAATTTATTTTGCACTTTGTGTTGGTGAAAACTGGTGGAAGTATTCATCTCTGCGCCCCATTTTTTCTTTCACCCCAACCTGTCTAGGCACATCTTTGAGTCTGGTTCTGCCAGAGATTTCTTCCATGCTTAGTACTTGCTCATAGGGCTGGGCGATATGGACTTTAACTCATATCTCGATATGTTTTGTTTGAATGGCGATATAACAATATTTTGAACAAAACAGGTAAAGTGTGTACTTTTAACTAATCAGCATTTTTTTTTGCTCAACAAAGCACAGCTGTGCATATAACAACATATATAAACAATAGTGTTGCCTGTTTGAAACATGTAAAGTATTATAAAAGAAAATCTATAGTAATGGCCTACACTTATAGGCATCATTTTGCAAATAACAAAACATGTAAACAATAACAGGCCTACAGCTTCATAGTATTACATAGAAAACAGAGAAATATAAGAAACCACAGGCAGTCTTGTGTAAAGTACTTGAAAGCGATATTTGAGTAAAAGTACCTTACCAGAAAATGACTTGGTAGAAGTTAAAGTCACCTTTTACAATATTACTTGAGTAAAAGTAATCTAAAAAAGTACCTGACATGTATTGTACTTAAGTATCAACAGTAATTTTCGGATATGCAATGTACTTAAGTATTACAAGTAGAAGTATTTAAACAAAGTGAGCAATTACAATTTTGAATCTGACATTTATTGTGGCTTAACAATAGGTACAGGCAAACAACTTCAAACATTAAAATAAACCTTCTGTCATTAATGGTGACAACCTCCCTGTGTCTGCTTGTATTTTTGAAACTTTTTGGAGCTTTTGGAGTTTGTGGAGCTTCGAGACACACTGTTTTAATTCAGATGAAATCTGTGGTTTATCTGTGCGAGCTCGTTAGCTCACCGGTTAGCCGCTCAGCTGAGAGCTGAAACCTGGCGTACGGAGTGTACAACAGAAACCCGGAGCCCAGAGCCTTGGTGTCGGACACGGTAAACAACAAGCCGCTGATGTGTTTTAAGTCCACTTGGAGACGAAATCTGTGGCTAACAGCTGATGCTACTAAAAACTAACAACAACAAACAGGCATTACGTCACCAGCTCAACTTTCATTTTGTAATAACGAGTAACGAAGATAGTTAAGGGAAATGCATCAGAGTAAAAGTACACATTTTATTTCGGAAAATAACATTATTTTTTTTCTTAGACACCAACTGCTCACTCTCCACCTGCACCGTGTCCGCCACGTTTTCGTTCAAATGTCTGTTGTGATGCTTAGCATGGGAGGGAGAACACTACGTAGTACATACATGTAAGGGGCGTGATTGATCAGCTGAACGAGGCTTGTAGGCTCAGCGAGAAGCAGTCGGCTTTATTAAATAGCGTTCGCTAGGCAACATAAAAACAATATGTAATATACCGGTATGGCGATATTGTCTCAACTACATATGTCTTTCAAAAATATACCCTTATAACTCTTAATACTGGTATATCGCCCAGCCCTACTTGCTCATTGTGTTTTTCTTTATCCTTAATGTGCGGAAAAAGCAAACAAACCAAAAACAAGACTGGGATGACAGAACAGGAAGTTACAAACGGTACAAATAATTACAGATAAACCCACACTGATGAAAACGGAACCACCTTTATAACATTTATAACAATGATAACAGCGTGTGACTGACACGAGACACTAACAGTGAGAGTAATTGATCAGCTGCAGGAATTAATAAGCGACACATTATTCAAACACTTTATCTAAAAACACACGACTGACGATGTCTTTGACGACCAATCATGGATTCAACAGACATCAGACATCGACTCAGTCTGATCCAGACGACGAGGAAGCTTTTAGTAAAACTGCTCAAATAAACAAAGGATACACAGAAAAGTCTGAAGTGAGACAAACACATCCTGTCTTTTTTTGTGTGTGTGTTCATCACAATCACACGACTCGTTATCACCACATGTACTGGCACGCCCCAATGAAAATGTGGGTCACGGTGGATACTGGCGTGGTTTTCATTTAAACAGCAGGTTTTTAATGGCGTCTCCGAGTCGTCTTTGAGCTCACATTAAATCCCGAGAACTGTAGACTGAAGACTCGGTGTTCAGAACCGGACACTAACGCTGCACAGAGACGAGGCTGTGGACACTGCCGGGGCGTACAGGAGTGTTTACCTCTGAGACCTGGAGATGTGAGACTCAGCAATATCCTGCTCTCATAAAAGCTTAAAGACAGACACCAACATTCAGCAGCAGCACTCATAAAACACTATACATAACAACAATGTATAAAAACAGGATTTTCTTCAATATCAGTACACCAAAAACTCAGTATCTGTCGATATAATGTGTAAACACATACTTTTCTAGTCTTGATTGTGACTCAAAGATGCTTTACACGATAGTTTTGACATCCACCCATTTACCCATTCACTGACAGATCCATGATACCAATAATATCACAATACAATGATACTGTGATAATCAATATATTGCGAGACAATCATATCGCAATACAAAATCTCTCATTGTAGCTTTCTCAGCTTTCTTTTTCTGTTTTTTAAGCCTCTTAAATCCTCTCACATTTGGTTGAAGATATTGAAGAGCATTCATTTTGCAATTTTTTTGGTAACACCGACCAACAATACCTCAAAAAAATAACAGATTAATTCATATTTTTACACTGCCGTGCGGACGAACAAACCAGGACTCAAACTCTAGACCTTCCACATTTGGGAAGTGTTTCTCTCTTTAACAAATGAGAGAAACACTCGCTGAACAGGAAATAACTAACAGAAGGAAACTAACAGCTTAAAAAGTTGTGAAAGTCAAAGCAAATGGTCCAACTTCATTCATGATATTATTATTTGCCTGAAACTCAAGTCTGTTTAGTTAATTTAATCTGGATCAAGTGCTTGAAAACCACAACTAACTCACTCGGTTCAATGTTCACCCTTTTTGTCAAGCAAATCCTCGTCATTAATCAGGTGACATGTTTACCAAGATGATTTGAAGTCCACTGTGTGAGATTGAGGTGAATTTTTTTACGATTTCCACTGGCAGAATAAATTAAGTAAACACATTTTTTCTTTAATTACCACAGATTGAGCCTTTTACATTTATTTTACTCTGCGTTTTCTGCCAGTTCCCTAAACTATACGACACACATCACAGGTTTCATGACTTTACTAAAAATTTGAGTGATTGCTACATTAGCACTAACAATGTTGCTGGAATTAAAGTATTCACAACATACAGTATCAGTCGAGTAGAATGACAGAGAAACACTCACTGAAAAGGAAATAACTAACAACAGGAGGAAACTCTAACAGCTCAAAAACAGGATTTTCAGTTGTGAAAGTCCCAACTGATTATTATTTGCCAGAAACTCAAGCCTGTCTACTTAATCTGGATCAAGTGCAATTCTTTTTTGCTTTTGTTTTATTTATATTTTACGCAGTAAACCATACCAGCGCCCTCTGCTGGTTTCTAAGGGGTTACTACTTAAATAGACCCTTGTGAGATTAACTATTTTGGTAATCGATTAAAACAAGCTTTCTGATTTTCCAGCTTCTTAAATGTGAATATTTCCTGGTTTCTTTGCTCCGTTTGATATAAACATTTGAGAACATCCACATTATCAACGTTTTCTTGACATTTTCTGGACCAAACGAATACCGCAGCCCACATTTTGAGCACATAACTACAATTCAAACGTGAACTTTGAACACACCACGTTCCAAAATCAATGAAAATGAAATTCCCGAATAAAAAGTGACGGCCCCATTACACATATTGATTACGCCGATGACAAATTCACTCTAAATTGTGCAGAGTGAGCGCTCCGCTCTCATGGGTACATTCATTCCATACAACGTTCAAATCACCGCGACACGATTTCCGTGAGCGTGAGGGACGGCGAGCAGGCACCTGCCACGTCTGATTACAGCATCTTCTGCTCAGAAAAAGGGAGCTTTGCAGCTGACGGTGTAGTCCGTCTTTGCTGTATGATGATGATGATGATGCTGCCCATCCCTATTTATAACAAACAGGAGGAGGAGGAGGAGGTGGAGGGAAAAGCATCTGTTAGGGGAGAAAGCTGGCAGCCTTGTTCTGTGAGAAGGGGTAATGAGTGTTTGTGAGTGAACAACTGTTGGTGCAATTAATATTGCTCAAAAACTGGGGCGTGCGTTTCTGCCCCGACTCTGAAACAGGCGTCATTTATCACCGGAGGAGGACAAAGCAAAGCAAAGCTTTGAGTTGTGAGTTTTAAAATGACAGTTTGGTGAAAAAGTTTCTCCTCTCTCACTAAATTGGGTAATGAGTGCATTAAAGTGATAAAATTCAGGCGCACAAAACAGCCTGAAAGACAAAAGGAAAAGCTGATTTCAGCCACTTACCCATATCTATGATGTTTGCTGCTTTATCTCACTGTGATACGGCCATTTTCTTGCTGGCAACTCGAGTTTGAAAACTGATGTCTCTCCTGCACCAGAGTCCATTTAGAAAAACAACGTTTTTATCTCACTGGGACACAGGAGCTGCTGGTCTACGGTCTGCTTTATTTATTCAATTTATATCACTTACGTCGATGTGAGTGAAGGATTTCAAACACAGAATATAGCAGAACATCACAAAACAACCCCTGTTAGTTAAGTGACGGTGGCAGCAGTGGAGCAACAGCTCCTGTGTGCTGTGATGTAAAAATGACGGATTTTCTCTATGGACTTTGGTGTGGCAGGAGCGAGTTTACAAAGTGGCACAAACTTCAGTTTCCAGTCAGAAAAGACAATAGAACAGTGCAGAAAAAAACAGTGAACATATTCTTAAGATGTTATAGATTTAAACAGGTAAAGATTTCATTATAGTAGTCTTTTGTTAAGTGGCTAAAATTAGCTATTAAACCCAAACTCTCCCTTTAAGATCAATTTAAGTGATGGCTTTACACAAACCAGATCACTTTTCAGCCTCAGTTTCTGCGTCAGTAACGAGCGCTCGCTCAGCCTTTGTGCTGCTGCTCTGTCATCCATCACGTCACGTTTGAATAAAAACATGAGACGTTAAATAACGAGGAGAATCATCTGCTGCAGCGACGCAAGGCCACGCCTTTAAATAATACATGAGGTCAAAACACAACCATTTAAATGTTTGGAGCATGGGTTTAAAACGCATGCATGAAAGTAGGAGACTGGGAGCGGAACACGGGAGGAGGAGACGAAATGAAATGAGAAGAAGAAGGAGGAAGAGGAGGAGGAGAGGAGAGTCCTATTCCTGGACTCCAGTAAGCACTTGTCCTTGTCATCGTCATCCTCCTCCTCCTCCTCCTCTTAAAGCACAGATCACAGATAACAACTAAAGTGGAAAGTGTCGAGAAAGAGACACAGAGACATCCATCTGTCCTTAAATAAGACCTTTGTTGTTCACTCTGAAGGAAAGACACAGAAAGAGAGAAAAAGCAGAGATAGCGTCTCCACCACCTCCTCCTCCTCTTCTTCCTCCATTACAGTAAATATATTATGTGTTTTATCAGATGTGGATGTAAACATTTTACACAGCACTTAAAAACGTGAAGCTGTAACAAAAACTTTATCTTATTTCTTCTTCTTCTGTGTTTAAACATTTTATACAGCACTTAAAAACGTGAAGCTGTAACAAAAACTTTATCTTATTTCTTCTTCTGTGTTTAAACTCAGTCGAGCACCAATAAGAGAAATGAGAGAATTAACTGTTGATTTATATGCAAATGAGCTGTACTCAATGAGAGCTTCATTCATAATGGTGAGTGCAGCGAGGGACGGCTAACTGCTAAATCCACACGCTTTTCCACCGCGCGCAGATCAGACTGTGGGAGTGACGGGGGGAGAGAGGAGACCTCATCTACACTGAATCAGAACTTTCTCTTAAATAATATTTTTCCATAAAAACACAGCGTCATTTAGAGACAAACACACATACCCTGGTTTATACAGTACAGCAGTATCTCTGATTTTCCTCCTCGTACCAGCAGAGAAAGCTAAGGTACCACAGTTTGAGAACCATGGCTGTAGTGTATATGACAGGCCTGTATGTGGTGCTGTAACACAGCCACAGAAACACAACAGATGAAGAAGAAGATGCAATAGCTAATGCAAGCGCGAAAGGGGTGGAGCTATGACATCATCAGTCCAGGAAATTTCTTATTTACTCGGCATTTTGAAAAACCCAGGGAAAAACTTTACCATGACCCCAAACATTCGCCCTGAATTAAGTACCTACTTTTCAGATTACAGGAACTTTAAAGGGGGCGTGGCTGTCTGTGTGCTGAAGAACGCACGTTTTGCAGCTGTTTTAATGGCGACAATGAAGCCACTTTTCCGCCATATTTAGCGAGGATTCAGAACCCCCTCGCAACTCTTTTTTAAAAATGTGACGAGAGACAAATTTAGTGATTTTTTTCTGGTCTTATTAGAGACTTTTGGAGACACCGACACAAAACCACTTATCGAACTAAAGGATGGGACAAATTATTGCAAATGATGACGTGTATGTCCATAACACTTTAAATGTGAAATTAAAAAAACAACTTTATTTGCAAAGTGTGAAACATTGTAAAGCATTACTTCACTATAATTAAGCACCTATTTAACCATTATTACACTTTATTAATGTTAATTATGACCAATATTGCACAAATGTTTAGTGTCTGTGTGGTGGATTCAGGGTCACATGGAGCATAAATAACAGTTACCAGTTAATAAATGCGCAGTTTATTTATTCATGGGTTATTTTTTATTGAACACTATACAATAACAAAGAGATTGCTGCTAACAGGTGCCCAATGAAAGCACCACAGTGTTTCTAGCAGATGATAATTTAACGCTTGTCCCTCGAAGGTCTTTTATGATGAGAACAGACGGAGATCGATGGTGATGATATAAAAGTAAACAAAGTAGAAAACAGCACAATATAAAAAACACATTTTAAAACATTACCTTCATGAAGGTTTTTTGTTGAATCATCGATGATTTGGTGACTGTTTAAAAAGTTTTTAACTGATTCCAAATGATCAGGTACTAAGTTCTGAGATTTAAGTTAACTTATGTTACCATATTGTATGAATTAATACCTTCAATGACCTGAATTACATGATTAAATGTTAAGTTTACACATGATTACAGCATGTACCTTTTTATTACTCTTTAATATACTTTATTTTATATACAGTAATTAAATTCACATTTTTCTGTGTGCTTTATTTTCAACATCGAGCACAAACACTGCCATAAATGTAAAAGATGATTAAACCTTCTCATATTTTTCCTTTCTCTATACTGAGGAGGATTTTCTGTGGATAATAAAAAACCGAAGCCCGTTCTAAACGAACGTGGATGCTGTCGCACTGAAAAGCTTCCCATAGCGAAACAATAGAGTTACTCTGTGCAGCAGCACTTTAATCAATCACCGTGCTCCTCACTTTCCTCTGGGACCCCAACATTTGCATAAGAGCGAACACGGCGTTTCAGCTGTGATTTTACTGATGACCCACAGCAACAAACACACATCATTATTGATTATTGATCGTTAATAATCAAATATATTAAAAAAAAAAATTCATCTTCATTAGTTACAGTAGTACAGCAGACCATACTGTATGTATACATATATACATATATGTATATATACACACACATACATACATACATACATATATATGTGTATATATATATATATATATATATATACATATACATATATATGTATATATATAGTATATACATATATACACATACACATATATCTGTATATATGTATATATATATACATATACACATACATATGTATATGTATATATACATCATGCTATGGGGGTTGTTTTTCAGCTGCAGGGACAGGACGACTGGTTGCAATTGAAAGAAAGATGAATGCGGCCAAGTACAGAGATATCCTGGAAGAAAACCTCTTCCAGAGTGCTCAGGACCTCAGACTGAGCTGAAGGTTCACCTTCCAACAAGACAATGACCCTAAGCACACAGCTAAAATAACGAAGGAGTGGCTTCGGAACACGGCTTTCTGTCAAGATGGGGTGCTGAGTGAACATTAATGAGAAATAAAATGAACTTTTTTGATTTTAGCAAATGGCTGCAATGAAACAAAGAGTGAAAACTGTAAAGGGGTCTGAATACTTTCCATACCCACTGTATATACATACACACACACACACACACACATATATATATATATATATATATATACACACATATACACATATACATATATATACACACATACATATATATATATATATACACACATATACACATATACATATATATATATATATATATATATATATATATATATGCTCAAAAAAATAAAGGGAACACTTAAAGAACATAATGTAACTCCAAGTCAATCACACTTCTGTGAAATTAAACTGTCCACTTAGGAAGCAACACTGATTGACAATCAATTTCACATGCTGTTGTGCAAATGGAATAGACAAAAGATGGAAATTATAGGCAATTAGCAAGACACCTCCAATAAAGGAGTGGTTCTGCAGGGGGTGACCACAGACCACTTCACAGTTCCTATGCTTTTTGGCTGATGTTTTGGTTACTTTTGAATGCTGGCGGTGCTTTCACTCTAGTGGTAGCAAGAGACAGAGTCTAGAACCCACACAAGTGGCTCAGGTAGTGCAGCTCATCCATCAATGCGAGCTGTGGCAAGAAGGTTTGCTGGGTTTGTCAGCATAGTGTCCAGAGCATGGAGGCGCTACCAGGAGACAGGCCAGTACATCAGGAGACATGGAGGAGGCCGTAGGAGGGCAACAACCCAGCAGCAGGACCGCTACCTCTGCCTTTGTGCAAGGAGGAACAGGAGGAGCACTGCCAGAGCCCTGCAAAATGACCTCCAGCAGGCCACAGATGTGCATGTGTCTGCTCAAACGGTCAGAAACTGACTCCATGAGGGTGGTATAAGGGCCCGACGTCCACAGGTGGGGGTTGTGCTTACAGCCCAACACCGTGCAGGACGTTTGGCATTCGCCAGAGATCACCAAGATTGGCAAATTCGCCACTGGCGCTCTGTGCTCTTCACAGATGAAAGCAGGTTCACACTGAGCATGTGACATGAGTCTGGAGATGCCGTGGAGAACGTTCTGCTGCCTGCAACATCCTCCAGCATGACCGGTTTGGCAGTGGGTCAGTAATGGTGTGGGTTGGCATTTCTTTGGGGGGGGCGCACAGCCCTCCATGGGCTCGCCAGAGGTAGTCTGACTGCCATTAGGTACCGAGATGAGATCCTCAGACCCCTTGTGAGACCATATGCTGGTGCGGTTGCCCCTGGGTTCCTCCTAATGCAAGACAATGCTAGACCTCATGTGGCTGGAGTGTGTCAGCAGTTCCTGCACGACGAAGGCATTGATGCTATGGACTGGCCCGCCCGTTCCCCAGACCTGAATCCAATTGAGCACATCTGGGACATCATGTCTCGCTCCATCCACCAACGCCACATTGCACCACAGACTGTCAAGGAGTTGGCGGATGCATTAGTCCAGGTCTGGGAGGAGATCCCTCAGGAGACCATCCGCCACCTCATCAGGAGCATGCCCAGGCATTGTAGGGAGGTCATACAGGCACGTGGAGGCCACACACACTACTGAGCCTCATTTTGACTTGTTTTAAGGACATTACATCAAAGTTGGATCAGCCTGTAGTGTGTTTGGAATGTGACTCCAAATCCAGACCTCTATTTGATTTCCATTGATCATTTTTGCGTGATTTTGTTGTCAGCACATTCAACTATATAAAGAAAGTATTTAATAAGAATATTTCATTAATTCAGATCTAGGATGTGTTATTTTAGTGTTCCCTTTTTTTTTAGCAGTGTATATACAAATATACATATATGGATATTTTGTATGTGTCACGACTTAAATTCCATGACAATAACATCGTATTGTAACATAAATATTGAATAATATTGTATCATGTTTTAATATTGTGATATCATCATATCGTGACTTAAAATATAGTTTGTGCTGCTTTACAAACCGCTCGCTCACTCCCTGCACCGAACCCCATTCATAAAATGTGGGATTTTACATCACAGCACACAGGAGTTGTTGATCCACTGCTGCCTCCATCAGTACAACCTCAAGTGTGATTTTAAGACTTCCGTGTTTGAAATCCATACTTCGGGTTAGCCTTAGTGACACAAACCAACCAAAAACCTCAGCAGGAGACCAAGAGCTCCTGTTTCCCTTGTGAGCTAAAAATGCTGATATGTTCTATGGAATTAGGTGTGGGAGAGAGAAACTTCAATTTCCAGTGAGGGAAGTTTGTCTAACAGCAAGATAAAGTGGCAAACACTTGAAATAATGCAGACTGTATTGGGTGGGACTTTTGTTTTTGTATTTGTCAAATATTCATGTATATACAAAACACCAAGGTCAGCACAAAACCACAAAATAAAACTCATCTATTTTTCAAAGGATGAGTCTCAGGAGAGACACAAGCTCCCGTAAACCATTACAAAAGGTTCCCTCCACTTCATTTTACAAGACTCAGAGAGGTTTCACAACCTCTCTGCCTAAACCGCTACATCTGACCAGAGCTGGCGTCAACGGCAGCACTTTACTGCGAGGGGAAACTGAGGGGGGTGGACAGCGTGCCTGATGACATAAATGAAGGAAAAACAAACACTGTGACACAGTGGATAAACTCGACGACGTCCCCACCCCCTCCGGGATGAGAGTGTGTGCATTCCAGACGACTGAGGACAGAAGCAGTCTGAGGACAGTCTGGTGCAGGATGGCAGAAACGGAGCAAGCTTGTGCCAACAAAAGAAAATGTTACACTCATGGAAGAGATGGTTAGAGAATAATGGGCTCTAAAGGAAACAAGAATCTGGTCTAAAACTCTGTCCCCGACCTCAGCCCATATGTCACGGACTATTTTGTGAATTCGCAACTCACAATTATTTCAATAATTGATCATTTTCTAGTCGTTTGGGCCATCAAATGTCACAAATCGATCAGTGTTTCCCAGTCAATTATCAAATATCCATAGGAGGTCAGACTTTGAGATGTTTCTCTTCTTCCTGTTTCTTGTCTCATCTGCCGTCTCTTGCCCTTGTGCCCACCAGCACATCCATTACTCCCCTCTCTCTCTTTCTCTCTCTCTCCTCCTCCTCCGTCTTCAGCTCAGCAGCTCTTCACAGGAATGTGGAGGTTCAGTCAGGAGGCAGGGTGTGAGACGGCGAGGCCACCACGCCGATGTCTTCACTACAGCTGCCCTGATAAATCACCGGCCTGTGATTCCTGCACTCTCCCACACACGCTGCGTCTGACGTGACATGTTGATTCATCTATCAGTCTGTCTTTGTCCCACTGAGCCACCGCTGCCGCCGCTGCTGCTGCTCTTCCTCCTCCTCCTCCTCCTCCTCCAGGCTATCAAACACTTCCACTTCAAGTGGCTGCCAATTCAAAAACTCATTAACGTCATTAGTGACAACTGAGCAAGGTTATAGAGCCACGACCTGCTTTGTGAATAATGCCATAAAGGATTTACAATGACTGAGTAAATAATTTCCCTTAAATGTCGTTCTATCAAACACACAAAGAAGAGCCAAAGCCCCTCTTCAGAAACTGAGACTACATCCAGAAGGAAAAAAAAAAAAATCCCTGTAAATACACAAAATCGTTTCAGAAAATATCTCCAAAACGACTCAAAACACTGCAGTACATATGCCAGGACTCTAGGAGGCGCTCTAACATTCACACACCAAAAACAGCAGACGGATATAAAGGGAAATATGGTCTGTTTTAAGTTTAGTGCCACCACCGTGTAAGGATTTAGCGACTTTTAGTGTTTCAGGTCTCCAAAAAAATGCCCTTTCCATAGGAAAGCAGCATAAAAGTATGTGTATTCACCTAAACCTGTTCCCATGTGGACGGCACACAAACGCGCCTCATATAATGAGAACCTGAAACAACACATCTACATCTATC
Source organism: Solea senegalensis (assembly GCF_019176455.1). Classification (NCBI taxonomy): domain Eukaryota; kingdom Metazoa; phylum Chordata; class Actinopteri; order Pleuronectiformes; family Soleidae; genus Solea; species Solea senegalensis. Next base: position 26,873,353 of record NC_058024.1, on the reverse strand, counting down.
TATCAGATTAGCCCCGTCTTTATGAATTTATAACAATTCCTACAAAACAAAATACTTTTGTTTTTAAATATTTGGCATCTTATCATTTCTTCTTGTGTCATTTAACCTTTTATGTCATAATTACAACTTTTTATTGATTTTCTTTTTAATCACATATTTCTATATCATGATTTGTACTCGTGTTGTTTGACTTCTTACGGCACAGGTTTGGCTTTTAATTAAAGTCATAAGATTTTTTTTCATCTTGTAACTGAATTTCCTCACACAGACAAAGTGTTTTACTCACTTACAGCATTTATTGAAGTTTGAATGGGTATTTGCTCTGCGGGGAAAAAAAACGGCTTAACAGAAAAGTCTGTTTGGATCTACCCGAGCACCGACGCTGAAAGCAATAGTGGAATATATCAGACACCATAACAGTGATGGGGTTGAGGATATACAGCGTACTGTGTGTGTGCGTGTGTGCGTGCGTGTGTGTGTTTTCATACTTGGTCCAAATGGTTCATTTACAGAGGAATTGGTGCTGGAGTTCAGGCCATAATTCAACAACTGCACACAACTGCTTCTAATCACCGTCAAGGGCACATGTGTAAAAATCATGTAACGTATACAAAAGGCCGGTCAGAACATGTGCTGGTGATTTGTTTGTGTACGTATGTCATATACCAACAAAGCTACGTTACGCCGTCTCTCTCCAACCTTCAACCAATGACATCAACCAATGCAACGGCTCCAAATGATGTAAATGTGACTTTAAAGAGCGGATTTATGATTAAGATCTTTCTATATGCCAACTGTGAGCCTCATCCATGAGGAGTGGGAACTTTCCCCGTCTGTCTTTTTCTATTTGTCTTCATATAATTATCACGTAAACATGGCATCATTTGAAGCTAACCGCTAACTCTATTGTGAAGAACTGAAAATACCAAATGACACTTTTTCAGATGGTTTTTAGAGCCAAACTGTAGCCAAAGCACCTCTGCTGGACAATGTGGCAATTACAGTCTGCTGCACTTCTGGGCCTCATCCACATGGAAACTGAACTTTCCCCTGTAAGATTTTTATTTTTGTTCTTCTTTTGTTTCCCCATAAAACTCGGCAACAACTCTAAATGCTGCAGTATATATGCCAGGCCTGCCACAGAAATACAAAGAAAGCAGAAGACGACATAGTGGAGGAATGCAGACAAGAAGACAAAGATGACAAAGACGACAACAAAAGACGGCGACAGAGGTCTGCAAAGTTGCGCACTGTTTGTAATCGTGGAAAATCATGGGTGTAGTTTTGTTTTCCCAAAACAATGGCAGATTAAAAGCCGATACGATACGAAATCTTACAAGATATTCTCCTAAACTCCAAATTATTTTGAAATGTAATCTTAATGCCGGACTTCTGTTATTTTAAACAAATAAGTCAGTATATTTTGCTTCTTCTTCTTGTAGTTCTTCTTTTTCAACAGCCGACCAGAAAGCAGCTTGGTAATACAAAGCACACAAAGTACAATATTTGTACGAGTAATTAACCGGAGCATGGAATAACCCTGGTGTGGTTCTTTAAACTGCAGCAGCGTTTCAATCCAGAGAGAAAGAGGGAGAGAGAGGGAGAGAAGAAAAAAAGGGTCTAATGTTAGTCATCACTCAGCTCTGACCACATTAGACCCTCAGCCTCATACTGAGACAGCAGATCCATGCTAACAATGTAGCTGTGGGGGCTGCACTGAGGTAAAAAGGTCATCAGAAAACATAAATTAAACTGGAACCAACAGATGTGCAGTGGGGAAGAAAATCAATGACTAATTGAGATGTAAAAAAAGGAGAAAGGCTGAGGTGGAAGGAGGTGGTAAAGGTGGAGGAGGAGGTGGAGGGTTATCTTTAGAAATCAGTGAAGTCAGTGGCCGATATATGGTGTCAATATTTTAGGCCAATTTTCTTTTTTTTTTCACTTTCATAACATAAAACATACAATTGCTTTAAGTAAACTGACATTTATTGAACAGTGGCGTCTCCAAAATTGGATTTTGTGTCTGCACAGGTCATCAAAAAAACTAAACTTTGTCAAATAAACTTTTCTTTGGCAGCAAATTGTGTACACTTATATTCATACTAAAGAATTGATGGCCAAACTTTATATAAACAAATGACAAATAGCAACCTAACAAGATGAATCGGTCTACCTCTATTATTAAAAACCTCTTGTTGCAGACCAGGAAAGTGACTCAAGAGAAACTTGAAACATAACAAAACAAAAGTCAACCTTCACATTGCAGTGCACGTAGTTTAAAATCAGTAGAATATTGTCTTACATTGGGTCCAAAAAATGAAACAAATTCACAGCAAGTGGGATCTTAATATTAAGTAAAAACAGAAGAAGGAGATGACAAAGAAATGAGAGAGCTACAGGGCTTGAAAAGGGGAGAAACCGCACAAACCACCAACAGTAAATCAATTGTCCATAATAGTACTGCTCAATTTGTATCCGTGGAAATGTCGCTACACTGTGTACAGCGTTGTTATCGACTGGTATTGTTTACAACAACTCGCCCGAGATTGCGTTTGCAATCGGCTTTTTTTCCACCAACTTCTAAACTGGAACGAGGTAAACCTGGTCCTTTAAGGAAAATGCATGGATTTTGCTACTAAATCTCAAATAATACTTTTCAGTAAAGTGGTGAAACTTGTGTTTCTTTGTTACCTGGAAACCAACCAAACTCATCGCTGTTACACTTCTCAGATTGAGGCATTTGTGCTACTTGATGTAACACATGATGTAAACACACGTGTACATCGTCTATGACCACATGACTCTTCTTAACCTGTGAAACAGAGGACAACGAACCAGTGGACTCAGGCCTTTTAAACCTTTGGGGCATACATTTTTATAATAACACCACTTTCACTACCATTTTAGCCAAATAAACATTTTCAGGTCACTTTCAAAGTCCACCCTGTGGTGTGTTTTACCCAGCTATTAACCAGTGTGAATGCAGGTATGGGTCACTTTTGAAAGGGAATCTCAGCCAAGTCCAACAATCAGATATCGGCAACACATCAGTGTAAATGCAGCCTTAATTACTGAACCTTAAGAGTCAATGACTGCAGGCTGCTTGGTAACAATCCTTCAATGGCCATCAGTTCTCCCACAGCCTGTTATTTGGGAAGCTGGTAGAGGTCAAACCAGGTGAGTGCCGGCATTCTCTGCATTTAAGGGAACAATAATGACAAAGACGGAGATAACGTTCCACATCACAGTCGGTGACAGAGGAATCCATCTCCCGATAACCTCGTTTTGATTGGACGCTTTAATCAAAAGGACCAAACCAATCTCATTATTTGCCAGAGCAGAGGACAACACGCTAACAAATGAGGTTTAAAGTCAAACCGGAGCCAAGACTCAGCCACGGCTGTTTTACAAGGATACTTGCTTCACAGCAAGGACTCTGAGGAAGAATAGGAAACTGGAAAGAAACAGAACAAGTGAACAAAGAACAGAAATTGTTGTTTCTTTTGTCTGCATTTGCATGTATGAGTCACTTCAAGGACTGACGGTGAGTGAGACTGATGCTTGGTGCTGGACGTGGCGATGGTAGGTTTTGTGGAAGTCAGAACCGGGAGTGACCACATTCCAGTCGAGAAGTCGGAAATGCAAACTATTCTCTCCTTTGTTAACAATACCAATTGATAACAACGCTATTTTACAAACTACTATGTATACATAGTATACATATGACTGATTTAGCATTAGCAGAACAGTTTCCGTCATAGCCGACCACATAGCCAGAGCTGCTAGTGGTGCTAAAGTGTCTGAAAACCAAACATCAGCAAAAATGATATCAATGCTGCTTTTCTTTGTGTTTTGATTGGTTGGTGTTCATGCCGACGCTTGGGCAGTTACAGATTTCTCAGAGAAGTCAGACAAAATCCACAAATCCTGGGACAGGGTGTGTTTTTGCTACTGGAGAATAAAACAAAGGAAGGGTTCAATGCAAGACAGTCAAATTCAACATCACTAATCTAAAAGATAGCTTTATTACTAATTTATTGATTTCCTATTGATTTTATTCCATATATCCTTATATAAGATTAATCTTCTGCAAATCTAACAAGCTAAGCTAAGGTAGTTGAGTATTCTTCTGGACCTTTTTTTAAACTCTCCCTCTCTCTGTTGGGGCAACCATTCACATGTTCTTCTTCATTAGTGAGCACAGTCATGGCAGACAGTGGAATACTGCCCAGAGCACATTACATTACATGTCACTTAGCGGACGCTTTTATCCAAAGCGACTTACAATGGAATTGAGTACAATCAGCGAGGGGTGGAATCGAACTTGCAACCATTGCGACCATGATGTTTTTTCGCACATAGGGTACCGGTCTTAACCACTGAGCCACTCCACCCCTACATTTGGTAGTGAACTGCAGTTTCAAATTAATATTTATTAAAAAAGAAAAAAGAAACTACAGGTGCCTGGGAGGGAAAACCCATAATAGTGATTCATAAATGAGGGAGGGAAAAAAAAAGCTGTGACGACAGAATGTCAGAGTCAGAGCGTGAGGCTGTGATTAAAGCTATATTTGATTGCAGTCCACCGTGCCGCTGCACTGCTACAAGACAAATATATGCGCTAAAATGTAGAGAAATCAATGCAGTGTGAGGAGCTGACTCCTAACATCTAATGGAGTCAACTATTATGGGTTTTCCCTCCCAATGGGAAATCCCTCCCAATGGCGGCGCGATTCAAGACGGACGCAGCGGCTCACGGCTCTCCCTTTTTGTGCTATTTTCTGTGTTTTTCGTTCGTGTTTTTCGTAAGTACGTGTTCAAATCGCTGCTATAGCCGTCAGGACTTACTCGACGTTGGTTTTAGGCATAAGTTACCCACCACAAGTGACTTTCAACGAACTCACAATATACCAGACGACGTCGCGAGGCAACCGGGCTCTCTGTGGATTGTTATCGGGTCCGGCAGGCGTCGGAGGGAGAGAAAGCAGAAGCGAGGACGCCGGTCAGGCCTGTTGGTGAAACTCAGGACACAGCCACACAAGCCTCCCCTACCCAGCTTGTTCCTCACAAACGCGAGATCTATGGTTCACAAGATGGACGAGCTGGAACTACAGTTGGCTGGGAATCGCTATGTTAAGAACTGCTGTGTTGTGATTATAACCGAAACCTGGCTTCACCCGCGGATCCCCGACGCCGCAGTAGAGCTAGCTAGCCGCTCTCTCCACCGCTGGGACAGAAACCAAGACTCCGGTAAGAGCAGAGGAGGAGGTCTTTGCATTTACGTACATAATGACTGGTCAAACAATAGCAAAATCATAGATAAACACTGTTCCCCGGACATAGAATACATGTCAGTTAAATGCAGACCACATTATTTACCCAGAGAGCTAACAGTAGTGATAGTTACAGCTGTATACATACCTCCGGATGCTAACGTTAGCATAGCTCTCGCTAGCCTGCTAAAAACAATAAATACACAGCTGCGCGCGCACCCACACGGAGTTCACATTATAGCTGGGGATTTTAATCAGGCGAACCTTAAGACGGTTCTTCCGAAATTTTTTCAGCACGTTAAGTGTCCAACCAGGGGTGCAAACACACTGGATCATGTCTATTCTAACATCAAGCATGCATACAGAGCCATACCACAACCTCATCTAGGCCAGTCAGATCACCTCTCTCTGCTCCTTACCCCGGCATACACCCCTCTCAGGAGGAGAACTACACCTCTCAAAAAGACTGTTACAACCTGGCCGGACGATGCACTCTCTCAGCTACAGGACTGTTATGCGAACACTCAGTGGGAGGTATTTGAACACCAGGACCTGGCAGAGCACACAGAAGCAGTACTGTCATACATCAGGTACTGCATTGGGAACGTCACTGTGGAAAAGAGCATCAGGGTTTTTCCCAACCAGAAACCCTGGATGACCAGCCAGGTCCGAATGCTGCTCAGGAAGCGTGACGCTGCCTTCAAGTCAGGTGACAGGGAACTGTACAGTGCCTCCAGAGCAGACCTGAAGAGAGGAATCAAGGATGTCGGCCTACAAGAAGAGGATAGAGGACCACCTCTCTGATAACAACCCGCGACAGGTGTGGCAAGGCATACAGCATATCACAAACTTCAGGGGCTGTAACATCACACCTGGGAACCCAGACGCCTCGCTGGCAGAGGAGCTGAACTGCTTCTTCGCAAGATTTGAGAAAACTGAGCCCCATACAGCCTCACCACCTCCGCAGCCACCAGCACCCAGCACCGTCACACTGACTGTACAGGATTCTGAAGTGAGACGGGTGCTAAGAGCAGTGAACCCAAGGAAGGCAGCTGGCCCGGACGGGATACCAGGGAAGGTGCTCAAAGCCTGTGCAGACCAGCTCTCACAAGTTTTCACCTGCATCTTCAACCGTTCCCTGTCTCAAGCTTATAGAGCAAACAGATCCACGGAGGATGCCATAGCCATAGCTCTCCACACTGCGCTGAGCCACCTGGAACACCAGGGGAGCTATGTGAGGCTACTCTTCATCGATTACAGCTCAGCCTTCAACACAATCATCCCGGACATTCTGGTCAGTAAACTTGTGGATTTAGGCCTCCACCCACACACCTGTTCATGGATAAAAGACTTCCTCACGAACCGTCCACAGACTGTTAAACTTGGTAACCACATCTCCTCCACCCGCACACTCAGCACCGGCTCTCCACAGGGGTGTGTGCTGAGCCCACTACTGTACTCCCTCTACACCCATGACTGTAGCCCAACCCACCTTGGCAACACCATCGTCAAGTTTGCAGACGACACCACTGTGGTTGGACTAATCTCAGGGGGAGATGAGTCTGCTTACAGGGATGAGATCCTAAAGTTGACAACGTGGTGTTCAGCGAACAACCTGGCACTGAATGCCACAAAGACAAAGGAAATCGTCATCGACTTCAGGAGGCACCGCGCAGACCCAGCTCCCCTCTACATCAACGGTGTCTGTGTAGAGAGGGTCCAGACCTTCAAGTTCCTGGGCACCGTCATCTCGGCTGACCTCTCCTGGACCCCGAACATCACGGAGATCACCAAGAAGGCCCAACAACGCCTGCACTTCCTGAGAGTGCTCAGGAAAAACAACCTGGATGAGAAGCTGCTGGTGAACTTCTACCGCTCTTCCATAGAGAGCCTGCTGCTGTACTGCATCACAGTGTGGTACGCCAGCTGCACTGAAGCAGACAGGAAGGGTCTTCAGAGAGTCATCAACGCAGCACAGAGGATCATCGGCTGCACTCTCCCCTCCCTAAAGGACATTTACCACTCTCGCTGCCTGAACAGAGCGAGGAACATTGTTAAGGACAGTTCCCACCCCGGCTTTCATCTGTTCGACATGCTGCCCTCTGGCAGACGCTACAGGTGTGTCCGAGCTCGGACAAATAGACTTAAGGACAGCTTCTTCCCCAGAGCCATAACCACACTGAACATGGACATGCACTGACCATCCTACCTCTACCACATACTCTCACACATTCTGGCATGTGCAATACTCTACATTTCATGCTGAAATGCTTATTTATTTAATAATTTACTCCACACTATGCAATACTTATATACTGTGCACTACTTATATTGTATATACAGATTTTTATCCTGCTTAAATTACATTCCAACTGTGCAATATCTGTATTTTTAAATGGTACCCTGCTAAAATCACTTTCATACTGTGTAAATGTTTATATTTCTATTTTTATATACTGCAAAATTACATTTCACTCTGTGATATTTATATTCTATATGCTGCTAAAATCATATCTCACACTGTGATATTTATATTTCTATATTTCATATACTGTTAAAAAAAAAAAAAATACACTTCATACTGTGGAAATAGTCTTATTTATTATTTTTTATACCCTGCTATGGGTCACGCCTCATAGAAATGCACTTTTTATATTTAAACCCTGATACAGACCTGCTATTTCATATTGTGCAATAAGAATGATGGCTGTATATCCTTTTAATGTAGTACGCTGCAACTGAAAACCCACCTCACGTTAACTAGGGTCACTTTTTCTTTTTAATGTCCTTGACCCATACACTGGTTGTTGTTGTTGTTGTTGTTATTGTTCTTCGTTGTTAGCTGTATGCACTTTCAAGGTGAAGTCAAGTAAATCTCGTTGTACAACTTGTATAATGACAATAAAGGCATTCTATTCTATTCTATTCTATCTCACCGTGGATGCATTCAACACCTCGAGAGGACAGAGTGACTGAATGAATGACACGTTGATGAAAACTGTTTTTTTCCAGTTGTTAACATCGTTAATTCCAAATTCCAAACACTGATGTCACAAACAAACACATTTTAATTTATGAAGAGGAGGCAGCAGTGGTTCAACAACCCCTGTGTGCTGTGAGGTAAAATCAACGGTTTTCTCAATGCACTTTGGTGCAGGAGAGGCAGCAGTTTAAAATGTGACAAAAAAAACTTCAGTTTCCTGTTGATAAAAGCAGTTAAACACATTCTTTAGATATCACTGACTGAAGCAGGTGTAGATTTTATGAAGTGAGTCTGTTCTTCGGGGGCTAACATCTGGTTTTCCTTGTCAAAAAACATCTAAAAACTCATCTTTGACCAGCTACGCAAACCACAGAGCTCCACCGCGGGCTGGGTGAGTGGATGTGGAGCATTTCTGCCCTGCAGACAGTTGACCTCTGACCTCATAATGAGGCTCTTTAATTACTCAATAAAAAACAAAGACTGGGCAGGTTGTTTTCTTTTTTTTGCCCCTCACACCCTTTCCTCTGATCAATAGCCATGACATTTCTGTCCTCCAGATCTCTAATTAAATTTTTTAGCAGATGCTTTTATTCAAAGCGACTTACAAAGGAACTGAGTACAACCTGCCAGGGGTGGAGTTGAACTTGCGACCATGATGTCTTTTGCACACAGGGTGCCAGTCTTAACCACTGAGCTACCCCACTGCCTATGGGGGAGGAGGAGGAGAAGTGGACGTTTGACTGCTGCTGTTTCCACTTTAACTGCAGTGTAAATATCACGTGTAACAACAGAGTCACTGAGCAGAGAAATGGAACATGAAAACTATGAAACCTGCTTTTGTAAAGCTCGACCACACTTCTTTATGATAATCTAAGATTCCATCATATTTAAATGTGTTAATATCTGTTATTTTTATCCCCATTTAAACACTTGTGTACAGAAGAGTATTAGTGCCACATGTAAAAAAAAAAAAAAAGAATTGCAGCATACATTTTGAAAATAAAGTCAGAATTCTGACATTAATCTCTGAATTTTCGGACTAATCTCATATTCGAATAGTCAGAAAACGGACTTTTATCTCATAATCCTGGCTTTAAAATCATAATTCTGGTTTTAATCTCAGAATGCTGACTTTAATCTTCTGAGATTTCTGACTTGAATCTCAGAATTGTGGCTTTTTCTCATAATTCTGACTTTAATCTCAGAATTCTGATTTTAATTTCAGAATTCTGACTTCAATCTCAGAATTCTGACTTCAATCTCAGAATTCATGCTGTTTTAATATTCTTAATATTCTTCCATACTTAGTTAATGTTACATTTAAACAACAAAAAAAAGACACACATTAAACTTTGTCCTATCCTGTTTTTTTTGTTTTGTTTTGTTTAATCTTTTGAGGCACGTTGAAAATGTTTTAAAAGTGTGACATGAATAAAAGTGTATTATTGAAAAGACTCACCAAAGCTTTATTGTCATTCTGACTCTGTAAAAAACCTCCAGTCTCTGACTGAGCTCTCAATCTGTTTTACATTAATATAAAAATCAATGTCTATAAAGGAAAAGTATAAAACCATCAAAAACGCATTTCACCGCGATAAATAAACAAACAACGGCAGTGGCAGACGTTTCATGAAATGATTGTGATCATTATTTCACGCCTCACACAAACGTTGTGTCCTCGCTGCTTGTCACCGTTTCAATTCACGGCCAAACAAACACACAGAGAATCATCTCTTCTCATTACATCACTCCCTTCACGAGCCTCTGAGGCAATCACATCACCGTGAAGCACAGGGCACGTGGAATCAGTGCAGAGGGATCAATTAGTGGATCACATTGCGCGCGCACACACGCACGCGCACGCACACGCACACACACACACACACACACACACCTGTGCAACTACACTCCTGAGGAGTCTGCATCCACTTCCCTTCATTTCCTCAGTCTAAACAAAGCCTGATCCCTAACTTTAATCATACACAGGGTTCCCACACCTTGATTGACATCAAATGCAAGGACTTCCACTTTGCAGCATGCTCTGCATCTGGACAAGTGATTGTCCAGTCAGTCTTTGTCATTTGTCCTTAAAACAAAGACGGTAAGACCGAGATCTTACTCGCTTGTTATTCTGCATGGAATCTCACGTCAACGTGACTCCATGTTTGTCCTAGCATAGGCCTGGTCTACGTACATCAAACAACGCAGGGCATAAAACAGTAGGTGGCGGGAGACATTTACCTAAATATTAATTTATGGCGACTTTTCCACTATACAGTTCCAGCACGACTCGACTCTACACAGTTTGGTATCAGTCACGTTGTTTTCCCTGACTTCACAGCTTCTCCTCAACATGGCCGGAATCGCCATAGCAATGGCTATGTGAGACTACCATGACGTTGGTTTTATTCGCGACACAAACACACAAACTATTAGTGACTTGTAAAGCAGTTGTTTTGGGTGTAAGTGAATCATTAGAATCAGTCCATTTAAAAAGATTTGTTCACAGAATCGTTCAGTACTTCCCACATAAACAGAAATACCACTGAATGTTGGGTTGTGATTTGATTCCTCTTGTTAAATATTGACATTTTAAATCTAAAATGTTGGAGATTAACAATGTTTTCAGGGATTCTTAAATCTTTTTAACTGATCTACAGTTCGGCATTGTTCAGTTTTGATTCTTCCGTCAGACGTAGCACTTATGACTCTTCCAGTGACAACACTCTCTGACCAATCAGTGGCCTGCAGTCTGTTGATGTCACACCCTAACCCTAACCCTTCAAGGATTTAAAGGAGCCACTCGAACCCTACTTAACCTAACCAAACCTTACAAATCTCATACAAAGCCCTCAATCTGACCAGTTCCTCAGAAAGGAAGTTCTGCATCATTAGGACCAGGTTTTGGTCTTTGGTCTCCATGAGGATTACTGGTCCTGACAAGGTCAGTGTTTATGAAACACATACACAAGCAGAGGTTTGGTGGGAGGAGCCAGCTTCGGACCTCAGCCTGACTTGACGCTGCAGCTCCAGCACAGCTGGAATAATAAGCCTCGCTCGACGAGCAAAGACACAGTCGTCAGAAACATTGTGGCAAATAAAAATGTCAAAAAATCATGTGCACAGCCTGGAGCGGACAGAAATGTTACACACAGACCTCACACTGACTCTCAGTCCTCATCACCTGCACTGAGCGAAGCTGAGGCTTAGTACAGCTGCTGCAGCTGCTGCTGCTGCTGCATCGATTTAAATCTGCTATTAACTCAGAGATATCAGACAGATATCGTAACTCCTCCACACAGGTACAAATACACATTTGTCCGTCAATATCTTTGCAAATGTATCAAAAAAAAGTGAATTAGTCAAAAATGAGACGTCGTAACAGGCTGACGACCCAAAAACAGCTGAATCAGGATTAACAGGAACAAAAACAAAAGGAAAAACACATTTTATCCACTTAATACAAACTTTATTTATAAAAATCTACACCTTAAGCTTAGTTTAAGTTTAACCTTAGCTTAAGGTTAAAATATCCTACTGGATGGGTTTGCTCATTATATGTGCTGCTTTTTCTCGAGTGGGAACTGAAGTTTGTGTCGCTTTGCAAACCGCACACTCCCTCGCAACCAAAGCACATAGAGAAAATCATTGATTTTTACGTCACGGCACACAGGAGTCGTTGACCCACTTCTGCCTCCATCAGTGCATTTAAACATGTTGTTCTGTGACTTCTGTGTTTGAAAACTCTTTGTTTTGATTCACCTCAGTGACACAAACTGACCACACGAGGCAGCAGCGGAGCAACAGCTCCTGCGTCCCTGTGAGCTAAAAACTACCGTTTTCTGCAAGGACTTTGGTGCAGGAGAGTGAGCGGTTCACAAACTTCAGTTTCCAGCTAAAAATAGTTGTTTAAAGGTGAGATCAAATGGCAGGTGTTGATTTTTATATGTCATTAACCTGGTCTCTTTCTCTCCCTAGTTTGTGTCTTTCCTTCCTTCCCTCTCTCTCTCTCTGTATTCTCATCATGCGGGTTGCAGGATCAAGATCCAGTTTTCGAGGCTACGCTTATTGTCACCATTATTGTTATGTTATAATTAAAAAGTCGATATCAGTAACTGTATAAACTTGTAACCTGATACAGTTGTTGTGTACCTGCTGCTGGTCTCCCTCTCTCTCTTCTGCCTCTGCCTCATCTCCCTCTTGTCCTTTCTCTCCCCCCATTTTCTGTCCCCCACCTCTCCTTTCACCCCAACCGGTCGAGGCAGATGACTGCACATCTCTGAGCCTGGTTCTGTCAGAGATTTCTTCTTCTGTTAAGAGGGAGTTTTTTCTCTCCACTGATGCCTAGTGTTTGCTCATTGTGTGAACTGTGGGGGTTCTCTGCTCTCGTTGATGTTGTCTATGTACAGTGCCTTGAGATAATGTATGTTATGATTTGGCGCTATACAAATACAATTTAATTGAAATTGAATTGAATATATCTACTCTCTCACCTAATTTAATTCTGCTGGGGGACTTCAATATACACATGGACAATACCAACCTGCCTCTCACCAGAGACTTTGCATCCTGTGTGGACAGTTTTGGAATACAACACCTCGTAGATTTCCCCACCCACATTAAAGGACACACACTGGACAGTCTGCTGCTCTGGTCTCATCCCCTCCAAGCCCACTGCTGATGCTTTCCCTGTAACGGACCACTTCCTCCTCACTTTTAACGCCATACTCCCCCTTTCTACTCCCGTCCAGCCGTCTCATTTCATTTCGTAACATTAAGGACATTAACATCAACACTCTCTGCTCCATTATCGACAGTTTTCAGATCCCAGACTCCCTCTCCAACCCAGATGAACTCGTCGCTCTTTATAACACCTGCCTCACCAGCACACTCACCTCTCTCGCCTCCCTGAAAACCCGGTCTGTGTTCTTTTCTGCATCTGCCCCCTGGTTTACCCCCAAGCTTAGGTCCATGAAATCCAAAAACCAACAACTGGAGCGACTTCACAAAAGAACTGGTCTCACCATCCACAAGGACATGTACACCACCCATATCACACAATAGGACCTAATCTCACAAACCAAAACCAGTTATTACTCCAGCCTCATCCTCTCCAACGAAGGAAACTCAAAAACTCTCTTCTGTCATGAACAAAATCCTCCAGCCACCCAATTCTCTACCCCTCCACCTGTATTCCACAGAAACCTGCAACTCCATAATGGACTATTTTAACCAGAAAATACATAACATTCATCAGCACCTACATCACAATTTGCCACCTATCTCCCCACCTGCACCTTCTCCTCCTTGTCATCTCTTTTCCAGTTTTCTTCTTCCCACTACCTCCGAAATCTCCGACCTCATACACAAATCAAAGCCCACCACACGTCAGCTCGATCCCCTCCCCACAACCCTAGTCAAATCCTGTTCCTGTCAAATCCATAATCTGCTATTATCCACTCCTCACTCTCATCCAGAATAGTCCCTTCACTTTTCAAAACTGCCGCTGTCACCCCCATATTAAAGAAACCCGGTTCTGACCCCAACAATTACGATAACCTCCGCCCCATTTCTAACTTACCTTTCATTTCCAATATTCTTGAAAAAACTGTTGCCACCCAACTCCACTCTCACCTATCCCTCTGTTCACTCTACGAGCCTTTCCAGTCTGGTTTCCACCCCCGTCACAGCACAGTGACCGCCTTAATCAAAATCACCAACAACCTCCTCACTGCAGCTGATTCTGGTTCTGGTTCTGTCTCCATCCTCATCCTCCTCGATCTGAGTGCTGCCTTTGACACCATCGCACACCCTATCCTCCTCAGTAGACTCTCCTCCATTGGCCTCTCCCACACTCCCATCAGCTAGTTCCACTCTTACCTCACAGGCCGCACTCAGTTTGTAAAGCTCAAACCTTTCACTTCAAAACCTTCCCCAGTCACTACAGGTGTGCCCCAGAGATCTGTCCTGGGGCCCCTTCTCTTCATCATCTATCTCCTCCCCCTTGTCCATGTCCTCCGTAAATTCAATATCCAGTTCCACTGCTTCGCGGATGACACCCAGCTCTACTTTTCTTGCAAACCAAATTCCACACTACCACCCCCCTCCCTCACCTCTTGTCTCTCTGAGCTAAAAACCTGGTTCGCCTCAAACTTCCTTAACTTAAACTGCAATAAAACTGAACTCCTCCTCCTCGGCACTAAATCCACCCTATCTAAAGTTAACAGCTTCTCTCTCACCATTGACAGCTCCTCAGTTTCCCCCTCCCCTCAGGTAAAGAGTCTGGGTGTCATCCTCGACAGCACACTCTCTTTTCACTCACAGATCAACATCACTACCCGCACTGCTTATTTTCATCTCCACAACATCAACAGACTCCGCCCCTCCCTCACCCCCCACTCCACAGCCGTCCTTGTTCACAGTCTCATCACCTCCCGTCTTGATTACGGCAATTCTCTCCTCTATAGCCTCCCCCAAAAGTCTCTCCATAAACTGCAACTGGTCCAAAACTCAACCGCCCGTATCATCACAAAGACCCCCTCACACCACCACATCACCCCCGTCCTCCAACACCTCCACTGGCTCCCTGTCAAACACCGCATCAACTACAAACTCCTCCTGTACACATACATGGCCATCCACAACCTTGCCCCTCCCTACCTGTCTGATCTCCTACACGTCATCACCCCCACTCGTTCCCTCAGATCCTCCTCATCCATCCACCTCTCTGTGCCCCCTGCCCGCCTCAGCACTATGGGGGGCAGAGCCTTCAGCCACTCTGCTCCTCAGCTCTGGAACACACTACCACCTGACCTCCGTAACTGTGACTCTCTCCACCTCTTCAAATCAAGACTGAAAACTCACCTGTTCCGGACCGCCTACTCCCTCTAACCCCCCTGCTTTTACCGCCACTTCCCCAAATTTATTGTGTTGATTTTATGTGTTTTTTTTGTTTTGGTTTTTACGAAATTGTGTGATTTTAATTCATCTTGTTTGTAAAGTGTCCATGAGTGACCTGAAAGAAGCTTTTAAATTAAATTTATTATTATTATTATTATGATGATGAGCAAAGTTTTAGTTCAAAAAACCTTAAATTTCATGTTATAAAAAGATGCGCCTCACGTTAAACAAAAGGCTTTTCATAAATTGATACTAAACTATTTTAGTACTGACTTCTTATGGGTTTTTTGTACATATGACAAAATAATAAATAAAACTGAACTGATTTTGATTTGAGGACAAAAAATAAGACATTTGAAAACTATCTTTATGAGTTTCGGGAAACACCGATCGACGAAGAAGAATCAATTTGTCGAGAAAATAATCAAAAGATGAATCGATTGCAGCACAAATTTCACAGCTTCCGTCAACAACAACAACAACATCAAATTCAGCCGTGATGGCACAAGCGATAAAGCACAGGTTTCTGTAACGCTTCCCTAAACAATCATTAAAAAACTGAGCAATAATATTACCTTTACTCAATGTCTCCTTGAATAAAAAAAAGGCTGGTGTTTTTGGATGGTTGTGGGAATTTAGGCGGAGACGAGGAGAATTTCCCGTCCTTTCAGCAACTCTACTGTGACCAGACCTGTACTTACACACACACACACACACACACACACACACACACACACACACACACACACACACACACACACACACACACACACACACACACACACACACACAGAAAATGCTTGCATGTGCACTCACAGTGAGAAGGGCAGGGGTGTTGTAGGTGCAATCTTGTCACTGCCTCTCGCTGAAGATTCAGAAACAGAGATGTAAAGGAAGGAGCGATTTGGGAAGGGAAGTGTCCGTCAGCACAGCGTCACATGTGAAGGATTTTTTCGCCACCAAACAACCGCCATTGTTCTGACAGGAAACTGTGCTTTGTTTTGGGGGGTTGGGGGTTGAGAACATACCATTCTTTGAACATGGAGGTGGTAGAGGGGTCTGGGGACCAGAGAGCAACATCTGCTCTTTGAACAGAAAAAGATCCCACAGACAGGAAAGTTAAATAAAAGGCTGGTGCAGCTCTGATCTCTCTCTGATGATAAGATGTGAGATTACAGAACAAACGAATAGCATGTGCATGTGCAGTGAAACTGAAGCTGCAGCAGTAGCAGCAGGAGCATGCAAGACAGAAACTGGCAGCATGTGTGAGTGATGACATCAGACCACCCACAATCCAACGGAGCAGGTCCAACCACATACTGTATACGGCGGGGACAGCATGGTGCGTCTCTCATTCCTGTTTTTCTCTTCTTCATTCCTTCTGTTTCACTCGGACCAAAACTGGAGCCAACGGGTCCCTCATTCCGACTACATGAGGTCTGTCTTTACTCAGGGGTCACGATTCTCTCTCTGTTGACATAGATTACAATGTACCACACTAACAACACTAACATCACTTATTAACAACATGAATGTGACAATGACCAAGTCAATTGTAAACTACAGTAAGTGTAAAAAAGAAGAGAAGTCATAGAAAGGTCACGCAGCTCTGTGTTGCTCTGAAGCTCCAGCAATCACAGAATCTGACTTCTGACCTCCAATAACATCATCATACATGGAAGGAAACACCTTTGTAGTGAGTTGTGACCTGCTT
Source organism: Solea senegalensis (assembly GCF_019176455.1). Taxonomy (NCBI): domain Eukaryota; kingdom Metazoa; phylum Chordata; class Actinopteri; order Pleuronectiformes; family Soleidae; genus Solea; species Solea senegalensis. The sequence goes on along the minus strand of NC_058024.1, from coordinate 26,856,483 downwards.
GGCGTTCTGTAGCCTGGTTCCAGAACGTTAATTAAATGTTTAAATCCAAGAGTTTTTACACCACTGACAAAGGTCACTGATGAATAAGGTCACATGACTGATGCTACAAACACAACTATAGCTCTAGTTAAAGCTTTAGAGGCTTTGAGCGGCGTTTCCCATACCACGAAAATGATGACGTTCCCAAATGACAGAGCCATACCACTTTTTTTGTGTCCAATACCGATATCACAAACTCCGATATCAGTCTGATAAATGAAAGTCATTTTTAGACTGTTTATGAACTTATTATTGTTCTTCCAAAAAAGAGAGAAGAAATGAACAGCCCAAACATGACTCAGCTAAAATACTTTTGCGGTCATTTTTACAGTCTGTGGGACACAGGATTTCGACCAGTATTGGACCGATATCGATTCCCATCCCTAGTTTTGTCCAATAAAACACCCCAAATTATTACATTTGAATAATTTACTGATTAAACCATGGACTATTTTCTCAAATAAAATCTGTACAGTGTGATATAATCTTTGATTTACAGGCTGTAGGCTTTTATTAAAGTGACATGCTTGTCCAGAGCAAAACAAAGTCCAGGCCAATGATGGCGAGAAGAAGAAAAATCCCTTTGTCAGACGATTCAGTGGGAGTGATAAATGCAAAGCTATTAGCTCAGTAAAAGTGATCCATCACAGCCTCCAGGAGAAGGAGCAGGAGGAGGGGAAAGTTCGAAACGTCAGACAGACATGAGCGATTGAGCGAGAGCGAGCGGACGACGGGAGAGAAGCAACTGGGAAAACCGGGGCAGATAATATGAGAGTTGATGGCTGCGATGTGAGGGAGGAGAAAGTGTCCTCAAATAACCAAACCTGAACTCTGTCTGACCAATGAAACAGAGCCTCCTGGTTAGGGGTGGGTCAAAAAGTTGAACACCCATTCGCAATTGGGGGAGGTTGATATAAAAACATAAATATACTATTTTTTAATGCCCTCTTGGCCCATCAGAAAAACAAGACAGTTGGCGCTTATCCATTATACAGTTCTAGCGCGGCATCAACGGGGAATCAAAGAGAACAATGCCAAACTGTAGATCAGCTTAAAAAGACTTCAGAAACCCTCAGAAAACAAGCATCTGAAAAACAGTCTGGAGCAAGTAAGATTCTGCCGACATGTTAGCTTAATTTAGAATAGAATAGAATAGAATAGATACTTTATTAATCCCCTTAGGGAAATTATTTCTCTGCATTTGACCCATCCTAGAATTAGGAGCAGTGGGCTGCCACACTGAGTAGTGCCCCCTGGTGGTGAGGGTAAGTAAAGTGAGGTAATCCATTCCAGAAACTCCAACTCAATATTATATTGCACTGCAATAAACCTATATCGATTTTACATAAAATAATGCATATACTTAATATTAAATAAGTGAAACAATATGGAAAAAATTATGTGTAAGTACACATTTCAGAGAAGAAAACAATGAAAATCCTCATATTAATGAAGAAATAATAATTTGACAAAGGGAAAAATCTTTGCAAACAATCATTCCACTATTAATTTTTTCACTTTTTAAAATCTAATTTCTATGACAGTGTTATGTCACAAACATCAGATTTTTCCCCAGAAATTAATAAATTATTCTGATTGGAGCCCGAAACTGCAACAACTTAATTATTTAATTTACCTGAAAACATATAGCTACTTTAGGTCTGAAACAACTGTTTAAAATGAATCAAATACTATTTTGATAATAGATTAATCGCAGTTTTTTTTTCAAGACTCTGATTTTTCAGCTTCTTAAAGAGAATATTTTCTGAAATAACAAAACAAGACATTTGAGAAAATCATCATTTCCAGGTTTGACAAACACTGATCAACATTTTCTGACATTATATATGGATAACACCTTTATATTATCCGTTCATAAGAATCTGTCCATTCATCTTAAAAGTCAAGAGTCTTATTCATCTTTTTTTTTATTTTTCAGATTTAAAGTCTGATAAGAGAACTTGCTTTTAGATCTAAAATCATCAGGTGTGATGTGACCTCCACTGTCTGAAATATCATATTTTGAAAGGCAGTTTTGCCGATATGAGGCCGTTTCGTCATGTAGATTGTGCGTCTTGTGCGCGGTGGTACAACCGACTGACTGACTGTCATCCAGGTTCTGAGGGCAAGGAATGTGAGGCATATGGTTGAGATTAAAGAGGGACAACAGAGCACAACATTTACATTAGCGAGCTGCCTCAAGGGCCCATGCAGCTTTATGAAGGAGCTGGAACACTCACTTCACTGAGGTACAACGGAGAGTCAAGTCGCAGTAGAAATTTTTTAATAGTTAGCAGTGGCCAATTATTATATATAATGCATTTTTGGACCCAGAAACTGCATTATTGTCACTAAAACTTACATTTTTCATCCAAAGGTTGTTTTGTTTTTTGATTACCTGTTTTATGTATCCAATACTTCATTTATACTGCAGGGCAGATATTGAATGTATATTGGAGTTGTTCCAGAACTGGTTATTAACTGGTTACTTGGTAACTGGTCATTACCTCCACCAAGGAGGTTATAATCAGTGTGAGTTTATCTGTAAGTTTTGACTATTTGGTAATTTGTTAATTTAATTAAATTATCATTATATTTTGATTTGAGTGTTCCCACTGATGATGTCACAAAAACAATAAAATTTTTCTTACAATCGTATCTCGGTCAAAACTCATCTGATTTGAACAAATTTTAGTATGCGTGTGTAGAATCTGACTTTCTACCATCACACTAAATTTCATCTGGATGTGATCCAGATATGGCAGCAGTTAGAATTTAACATCAGACGTCCCGATGAATAAGTTCAGTATATAAAATGGTCACAGCTCTATACAGATCCAGAAAAGTGATCTTGTTCTTGGTCAGATTTAGAAACAAAAGAAAAAGTTTTAGAGTCAAAGCAAAAGAAAGTTTTTCCCTTCACAGTAACTGGCTTAAAGTAGTGAGGATTCCCTCCAAACATCACACTATGTGCGATGATAACACAGCCTGTCGAACGGTTCTATATTGAAATCAACGCGGTGCGGTCCAATTTAAACGTTGGACAGCTGAACAGCTCAGGAGAAAGACGCACAGATGTCCTTCCAGGGGACACGACTGTCAAAGCACTTGGTTTGTCCTTTGTGTCTTTATCCTGAGCATGGACGACATCCCTAGAGCGGGTTTAAACCAATAATACACACTGGTGTTTTTCCTGAAGCTGCTGACTTATGTTTACCTAAATTTGCTTTCGTTTTGTGACCGTTACACCAACAGAGACTGTAATGAAGTACTCAAATACATATACAATACTTGAATATAGAGTTTGTCCCTCAATAACAGCTTCCACTCTTCTTGGATGACTTTCTAGTTTCTAGTATTCCTTTTTTTTGCACTACTTTTTATATACAAAAACACTTATTTATTTATTTTACTAATCACAGTACAAAATAATCTACCTCAATTCAATGCTATGTGTTGGTTTTTTATCTGCTTGCTCAAGCAACATAATTTCGTTGCCAGTTTTCACTGCTGTGTTTTCTGTGCAATGACAATAAAAGGAAGTCTCTCTAAATATAGTGTATATGGCAAAAAGAAAAAAGATTTAGTTACTGAACTTCCAGGTAATTTTATCGCCAGAAAATTGTAAATACACCAAAAATAAATAACGAGATAGAAGACATTTCTTAGTTTTTGACTTTTCATCTCATAATTTTGACTTTTCATCTCAAAATTTTGACTTTTTATCTTATAATTTCAACTTTTCATTGATATATCACCAAATTGATAATTCATTACTTTCACTTTTAGCTGGTTTTGTAGCCATAAATGTCCCTGCTGTGAGTCTCATAACCATCTTATCTCACATGAATAAGAGTAGAATACATATACAGTATATGAACATCTGTGCAGGGCATGAATACATGTATATAAGTGCAGAGCAGATGTTGTGTGCATTAACGTGTGACGTATTGTCTGCTATCGTCTCTGCTGTTGTTTACTCCATGTTGGTAGTAAAAGAAGTCTCCTGCTTTAATTAAAAAGTTCCACGTGACCCAGCAGAACTTGCTCTTCTCCCTTTTTTCCACCTTTGTGTGTTTCTTTTACTTTCCTCCTGCCTTCCAAGGCTGCTGTACGTGCCATTCTCTATTTTTCCACCTATATAATGTACGTACACACACACACACACACAGGAGAATAAAATCCGTCTGTCAGCAAAAACAATCCAGAGTTGTGTCAGTTTAACTCTTCTGTATTGTCATTCCTCACTGACGCAGCCAACACTCAGAAGACTGCAGATAAAAAAAAAACCATCACTGTATGAATAACAACTCACCCACAACAACAAACAGAAGGATGATTATTGGTACGGTCCAGAGTCTTAATGTGAGGATCATCAAGGCCATGTTCGTTTGTAACAGACATGAAATATGGAGGTAATATCTGTTTCTTTCTGTCGGAGCAGGATTCTCTGATGCTTTAATATGAATTCATCGCAAAAACAACAACATAAATAGTCAGAAGACAAGAAAAAAATCAACCATTTCAATTTTTTTTTTTTTTTAATAATTAAAACAAATTTAGGGCTGCGACTAATGATTATTTTCATAATTGATCAATTTGTGCATTAATTATATATTTTTTTGGTCAATAACTGTCAGAAAATGTTGAATTTAAAAGGTGACATTGAATGCTTGTATCACACATCTATGTTAGTTATGGAGGTCTACTAACAAATATTAACTTGTTTTCATGATTAAAAAACTCCTAATCACTGCAAACGAGCCGATCAAAATATCTCTTCACTCTCGTCAGCAGTTTCAGAGCAAAATCACACCCCCAGAATGTGGACTGTGTTGTGATTGGCCAGCCAACGAGAGCTTCCCCACTGTCCTGTGATTGGCCAGGTACCTGGAAGTGATGTAATTGGTAGGCCAGCTCTCAGATACACAGCTCCCCCTCTGGCACGGTGGATGCTCTGCATCTCAGCAGCTACGACGATAGTAGTTCTTCTTCTTCTTCTGCAGTTGAATGTACGCAACCGGATGTGCCCGGACTAGTGCCGCACCAGGAGGCGCTACGGTGGTGAGGTTTTCTGATGACATCATCAGCATACGGAAGTGCCAATCCGCTTTTGCAGAGCCCAGGAAAACAATAAAACCCTATTTTCTCAGCAGTGGCTGAAGTGTTTGTTCTGAAACTTTAGGGTTTCATAAACAAGGTAATGACACATACACACACACAAACGCAGCGTTAATTGTAGCTTCCGGTCTATGTCGCCTTTAATGATTTCTTTGTGAATTTTGAAATTATTCACATTTAAGAATCTAAAAAAAACAAAAAGCTTGTAACTAAAACAAGCTTTTTGTTTTTTAGATTCTTAAATGGCAAAAAAACAATCAAAAACGACAAAATAGTTGACGATTAATGCAGTAATCAAATCAATCATTTTTTTCTACTTTCTGTGCTTTGAATAACAAGAAAATCGTTAATCCAAGCTTTAAAAATCAATAAAAACACTGTGACTCCACACCCTCAGTATCATTAACTGCACAGCGACAGTGACATCCACACATCCACGGCCTCGCAATGGCCATGTTTTCATGTTTTCGTTCACGGTTCACCTGCCGTGTGTCAACAACAACCTGTGTTTAGTGTGGGAACGCAAAGACAGCCGAGCACCCAGGGACAGAAGGGGGAGGAGCCACGAGGGGACACTGACCCGGGACACCATGACATTGTGTGTGTGTGAGGACCGAAAAAAAAGTGAATATTTGGACAATTAAGGACATTATGGCTGCTACTTTTTAAAGGGGACATATTACACCCTAGATCCCTGGTGTCCTAATGAACATGTCAGTGACATGCCTTGATCAAAATACCATAAGGATGAAGCATCATAGCAGTTCAATAACCCTGCTAAACCCGCCCCTTTCAGAACGCTCGGTTTTCGTGCATGGTCCCTTTATATGCAAATGAGACACAGGCAAACACACACCCACTTCTTCCAGGGGGTTTCTGATTTGTCCTCTTTACAGTGCTTTACAGCTCTATTCGTCTCCCCCTCCCTCCACTAGTTCTCTGACAATATCAACATGGCAGCGTGCGCAGAAAACAGCGAGAGTGCCGTCACAGGAAGAGACGTCCTATATAAGGATCGAGCCGAACAGTGCCGAACTGTAAATCAGTTAAAAACACAGCACCGCTGATCGCCAGCGGCGCGCAGCGAGCTGAATGAACTGCATGTTGCTGTATCAGACCGGAGACTGTGCTCCAGAGACCTCACCACCGCTGATCGCCACTGTGCTCCGGAGACCTCGCCACCGCTGATCGCCAGCGCTGACCAGCTCCGGTGGTCCGGGCAGTTTAGGCTCTCTGTGACACAGAGAGTGCAGCACCACTGATCGCCACCGCTGATCGTCAGCGGCGAGCTGCATAAACAGCTGCTTTATGTGATTGTATCAGACTGAGTCTGTGCTCTAGTCATGGAGGACGTACAGAACAAATATTTTTAATTAGGACGTGTCAGAATGGTCAGTTATGAGCTCTGTGTGAAATGCGCATGCTGCCGTCATAAGCGCAGGGAATTCAACATCGAGCGTTTTATCGCCCATACTTACACTAAGGGGGACCACGAAAACATGACTGAGTATACTTTTTCCACACTTTGGCGACTGGTAGGGCCTCCAGAGTCCCAAATATAAGTATTGAAATGGTTGAAAAGTTGATTTTGCATAATATGTCCCCTTTAAAGGTTAACAACTGTTTTTAGGGTTAGACTTTGTCAAGACCAGTGATCCTCATGGAGACCAAACCCTGATCCTACAGAGGCAACACCTAATTCCTGAGGAACTGGTGAAAGTTCAGGGCTAAGATTTGAGCTGTGGTTAAGGTTAAGCGTTAATTGGTTCTAGTTAAGGTTAATGGTTTTGGTCCTGAGAATAATGGCTGTGTCAAACTGTGTGTCTGTGTTCAGAAGAAGAAGTAAGCGAGAGTAGGCCTTTGCATTTGTCATTAGTGAACTGTTATTTTATCAGTAGGATAAAATACATACATTGGCATCGGTCATAAAAACCAATATTGGTTGACCTTTGACTTCAGTGAAGAAAGAGTTTAGTGGGATGTAATTGGATTCCTGCTGAACTGTTGCTTGAGGAAAAGGATGAAGGAAGAGTTCTGAGCCTCAGACTAGAGGATTGATTTCACTTTACACACTGGTTTGAGTCTCAGGAGTGGAAAGAGGGAGAGAGAGAGACGTTTAGTTTTGGGTTCAGGTCCCTGGGGGTCCTGCGGCCAAGAAACTGGCCCCACCCAGATTTTGACCCACACAACATTATTCTCCTCTAACCTCCCGAGAGAGAGAGAGACACACACAGAGAGTGAGAGAGGGAGAGAGAGAGAGAGAGAGATAGAGACACAGAGAGAGAGAGAGACAGAGATAGAGAGAGAGACACAGATTGAAATTAAGTTAAGAGTGGGTGTTAGCCAAAATGTTAATGAGAGCAAAATTAGTTCATCTCCTCTCGTTCTTCTGGTTCCCACGACTCGAGGCTCAGACCTGCCTCACGTCAGATGTTTATTTTATTCCACAGAGAGAGAGAAAGAAGACTGTATGCAAACAATGCCAATAATTGAAATGTGATGCACACCATTAGCGTCAGAAGCTACAGCCTGTGATGATTCTCTGTGTGGTGAAGCTCAATCTACACCTGCTTAAGTCTATAATATTATCTGTGTGAGTTTGCTGCTTTTCTTTGCTGTTAGACACACATTTCCAATGAGAGACTGTAGCTGAACTGGTCTCTCTTTCCCCCGTGCACCAAAGTCCATCGAGAAAATCGCAGATTTTACACCACAGCACACAGGAGCTGTGGATCCACTGCTGCCACCTAAATTAAGTTCAGGTGTGTTATTCTGTTTGAAATGATTCATTCAGATTTACCCGAGTGACGTAAACTGACCAAACAATGCAGAAGCAGACCAGCAGCTTCCGTGTCCATGGGAGCTAAAAACGCAGATAGTCTCTATGACTTTGGCACAGGAAGGTGAGAGGTTGACAAATTTCAGTTTTTGGTCAAAAAACAATGTTAAGATGAAGTTGTGAAGATATTCTTAAAATACCGTAGACTTTAAGTAGGTGTGAATTTTATTACGTGGGCCTTTAGGAGTCACTTTGTACAATAACACTTAAAAAGAAAAACACTTAAAGCTTTCGGAGGGATACATTTCTAAATCTCTCTCACTTTAAATTGAACGTTTCCTGAGAGTCACAGATGAATGTGAAACACATTACACATCAGTCAGTCCTTCACTGTCCTCTGACCATCATTCAGTCCCCTAAAAATAGAACTGAAAAAAGTAGTCTCTGTGGTTGACCCGGGCTAAAACATGTCCATGTACAGCTGGCGCTTAGCAGGACAGAGACACGTCAGAGAACTGGCCCAGATGAGCAGCTAAATGGACGGACACGCGCGCGCACGCACGCACTCACGCATGCTCACTCCAATTCATCTGAATGTCAAGCCGATGGTAAATGTGTAGTGAGGTTTATGTGTGTATGTGTGTCTGCCACATGATACGTCCGGAGACACAAGTTAAACACCACAAGACTCAAAATGGCATTGAGTAAGCATTAGTGAGCATTAGAGCATTGTTGCCAATAAAACCCTCTTAAATGGTACACACTGGACCTTTAAAGATGCAACATTTTCTACACTCAAATATCTAAAAACAATGAATTTATTTGAGTGGAGTACTTTTACATAACGGACCGTCTGATTTGTCGCCGCTTTGCCCAGCTGTTCATTTTCAAAAAATGTTCTACATCCTTGTCTGTGCGCAGTAAAAATTGTTGTTCCATAAAATGTCAGAAAACGTTAAAAATTGTTGATCAGTGTTTGTCAGACCTGCAAACTATGATGTTCTGAAATTGTTTTTGTCCATAAACCAAAATTATTCAGTTTTAATGATTTATTTGTTGTATGGAGCAAATAAATGAAGAAAATCTTCAAATTTAAGAAGCTGAAACAATCAGAAATCTCGTTTTAATCATAAAAAATCTTCAAACCGATAAATTGATTATCAAAATAGTTGACAGTTGACGAGTAATTGTCTCAGTTCTAGTGACCCCCTAGATCAACTACTTCGTACTTCGAAAAATGATTACAGTAGTTTGTGGTTGGTTCTCTTCTCCATTTGTCCCATTTTCATTTAGTTTTTATTAGTCAGTAGATTTTGTCTTCGTTTTTGCCACATTAACGTTATTCTTATTTACTTAACGTCTCATTTTCGTTGGTGAAAAGAGTTTTTTCTCTCACTGAAAATGACTGCTAAGCAAAACAGAGAGGAGCAGTCATTTTGTCAGGTAGTGAGCCGCAGCTCATAATCCCACACTTCCCTCCAACATAATGAAACTTGGCACTTTTTGTTATTGTTTTGACTGCGATAGAAAACCCTAGTGGCAGAGAAGGCATCCTGTATCTGTAGTCGATCAGGAAAACCGTCAACAATAACTCCTTTGCTCACTAAAAATAAAAATCCACTTGGAATCGTCTTGCCAGTTACAAAGCACGTTGCCATTTGTTGACATTTCATGAGCCAAAAGTAGCTGAATGTAGATCAGTTGCCAACTCCAAAAAAGTGGTATGAAACAAAGTGAGTCTATGTTTAGAGCTGCACAACAAAGTCACTTTTATGACCTTGTTTGTGCCTTTTGGCATACAATGATTTGGGTAAGAGAAAAGTGCTGTATTTAGACCACACACACACACACAAGCACGTATGCCCGGGCACAGCTGCCACACACGCACACACTAACAGGGCCCTGTGGTCAAGAGTCTGCATACTGAGAGAACAAAGCAACATATTTTTCCTCTCCTCTCCTTTACAATGGAGAGCAGAGCTAGCAGAGGTGACATCATTTGTTTAAAGCTGTGTTCAGATATAACTGCATCCATACCCTGCAACAGTTTTCCTGTGGAAACATTAATGCTGCATCTCCTGTTTCCCCTCAGTAAACTCATGTACATTGTTTTCATATCGCTGCTTTAGAATACGGCTGATTTTGACGGCCACTTCGGTCTTTGCTGAATTCAGTTTATGATAATCCCACCCGTGTCAGATTTCAGCTACTTCACATAACGCTCACTTAATAACATCTATATTTGCAACATCTTGACACTACGTATGTCACATGACACAAGGTTTGGCATGCGTACCCATCGTTACCGTGAAAATTAAAAATCGATGGACTGGAAAGCAGAGAAATTGAGCTTTGCACCCATATACTCGTCATTAAGGTAGCTCTCAAGACTTCCGCCGAACGACCGTTCAATCGCAGACGACATTCCCCAGCGTGTCTGTGGCATCAACTTCTCAGTACCGTGATTCCTACACGGTCTAATAATGGCCATATGGAAAGTGAAAGTTATCGTGGAAAAAAGTGGCAGAAGAACTCACTTATTGAACATATTTTGATAATTCTATAGCAATAAAAACAAAATAAATGAACATCATGACTGAAGAGGATTAAACAACCTTTTCTAACTGAAAAATACATTTTATGTCGTGGAACCGTTTCACTCCCCCACACCAAAGCCCATAGAGAAAATCAGCATTTTTACGTCACAGCAAACAGGAGTCGCTGAGTCACTGCTGCCTCCATCAGCGAGTTCAAATGTGTTATTTTGGGACTTCTGCTGTTTGTTTGTTTGTAATATTTCACTCCTGTTTCCCTAAGTTTACACTAACTTACCAAATGTGGCAGCAGTACACCAGCATCTCCCGTGTCCCGGTTTGCTAAAAACGTTAAACTGATTTTTCTCAATGGACTTTGGTGTGGGAGGAGTGAAGCAGTTTGCAAACTTCAGTTTCCAGGTGGCAAAAAAGCACCGTCTTACAGTGAGATAAAACTGTAAACACATTCTTAGGATATTATTAGACGAGCCCTTTCTCAACTATCTCTTTAATCCCTTGGCCTTCTCTCTGCTGTGTGCTGTGTGCTCTAGATTAGCTGAGGCTGGGACTAAAGAACAGCCAGCATACAGCTTATCTAAGAAGGCACAAAAGGTGCTGGGGAGGTGAGTCCTAGCAAATCCAGCTCCAAGGATTTTTCTGGGAAAACGACATACTTTAATTCTTCAGGACAGAGAGGAAGAGCAGCAGGATCTTAAGAATGAAAATGACTGAATGAAAACCACCGCTGTTGAAAAGTCCCGAACCCTAACGATCAAACACTCACTGTGAAGATTATCTTAGACAAAGACAATTACAGCAAAAAACAAAACAAAATGATTGATTAACTAGTCCAGATTTGCCCCTACAGGAAATAAACAATCAACCATATCACTGATTTATCAATTATTCATCATTATTTCCACTTAAAAATGACCTGAAAATGTCTGTAATAATTCCCCAAATCCTGTTTAGATTCAGGCAATAATCTTGTTTGTTGTGTCAAACAGTGATGATATCATGTGAAAATAAAAAAGCAGCAAATCCCTACATTAGAGAAGCTGGATTTGAAAGTGGTTATCAAACTATACGTAGACGAATCCCACTATTGTCATGAAGTCGCCAAATGATGTGTTTTAATATCCTGCTTTTTGTGAAATGACACTACAAAATATGGACATGAGACATAACTTCAACCAGATGTGTGTGTGTGTGTATGTGTGTATGTGTACACAAATGGCAGGAATGTGGTCAGTCAGTGCTCGACTTAAAGTTATCTTCCTGCAGCATCATGAGACTGAAAGTTTCTCCTCTCCCCACCAATGTTTATTTACTGGTTTCACAATCAGTGTGTGTGTGATATTGTGTGTGTGTGTCCATGAAGAGTTTATTTAACAAATCAGTCCCAGTCCCTGAAGATGAGCGTCTCCTCGGAATTTAGGACCCTGTTTCCACAGCAACTCAAAGGTCACCCGACACCAATCGCGTCAGTGTTTGCTAACCCTAGAGAGGAGGATAAAAGCAGGAAAGAGGGACAGAGAGAGCATCGGGTATTTAACCATGTCTGGGGTTCGATCAGTGTCTCTCTGAAGAGTAAATACACAAACCTGACACTTTCACGACATTTTGACCACTGCTAGCAATGACAGTCAACAGCAACGCTCTACATGGTGTTCATGTAGAGCGTCCAGTAAAAGTCCTGGAATACTATGTTTCCAAGTTGGAAAGCCAATTTAACTCAGAGGTTCCAACTTTCAAATACAACTGAAATTTCCTCATGTGGGACGAATAAAGGATTATCTTATCTGATTTAAAAGTTGTTCCTTTTTGGCGGCAACCAAAGCCACCCCCTGGTGGCTGTTTACTATATTTTTACTTCCGCATTTGTGTCCTCAAAAAGACAACGTCCGCGTCTTTGATAACTGGTCCATGGTTTAGACTCAAAGCCATTCAAATTTGAATTCAAATTCTGGAGATTTGCATTCGTCGGTGACCACTCAAGGAAGCAATAAAAAAAAATACCTCAGATCTTTATCCCGCCCTCACACTGAGCTCCGCCCTCTGCACCTGACAGGTGGTGCACAGGTATGCTGCAGTTTCACTCATACCTGTCGGACAGGTTCACTTCTTAGAACGAGGTACACACACACACACACACACACACACACACACAGATTTTACTGTATTTGAATGTGAAAAACGTGAAAGGAAGGAGGAGGGGTCAGGCCCTTTTTTGTCAATTATATTCAACACACTTCAAATTAAAAATAAGACACTTTGTCCATGTTTTGTTGAAACCTGATGATTTACTTTGTTGCAAGTCTTTTGACTGTTTAAAAAGCTGCAATTCATCTCCCGAATAGTTTCTTAATTGATCGATTACTTGTTTGGTCCAGAAAACGTCAGAAATGGTTTCCCAAACCTGGAAATTATGACATTCTCAAACATCTCGTGATTTCTTTATTATATGGAGCAAATAACCCAGAAAACATTCATCTTTAAAGGAGCTGTGTTGTTGATGAGGTGCACTAAAAACGTTTAACATGGTGGCGGACGCTTGACTGTGTCCTCATAATTTATCCGTTTCTTCACACCGTGGTTGATGTGCAAGATTAATCCACTTCTGAATTATTCACACTTTTGTCCCGTCCGGTGTTTGATATGTGCTTTCACATCAGAGGCTCCCAAAAGTCTCTAATAACCTCAGGAAACATCACGAGACGGCTCTGAATACTCGGCTAAATAGAGCGGGAACAAGTCGCTCAGCTGGCAACACTGTTGGGTCCTCATTCGGCAAAGATGAGGAGCCAATAAAAGTCCCAGATTATTTTGTTTTTGTAATCGTTTGTTACCTGCGAAGACAGCATCACAGAGCGACAATTTCAGGGTAAAGTTATAGTCCTCTGTAGAATCTGTCTGTACACAGTTATCATTTTGAATTTCCTCTTTCTCTCCAGCGTCTGCCTCTTTGACCGCTCATGTTACAACAACACACTTTTGCTTCCATTCTGTTTCCTGCACCTTTTTATACAAACTGTCAAGGTGGAATAAAGCAGCAGCGGCAGCATCATCATCGGCAGCAGCAGCAGCAGAAGCAGCAGCAGCAGCAGCAGCTCAAACACACTCGCTCTGCACTGGTCGCCACTAAAAGTTTCCAACATTTCACATGCCGTTGTCTTTCAAAGCATGAAAGAGAAATGATAAACTGTAAAGACTGGAGTGAGCCGGTGTTAGTCTGCGTGAGTGCGTGCGTGTCTCGCTTCATTGTCCTTCTGGCAGGAATGGCTTGAATCTTATACAGCCTGTCGATCCTGTTTCTGCTGTTTATTGTCACAGTGACTCAGGTTTTTCTGTCAGTTAGTGACTCAGGGACTCACTGTTTGTTTACAACATGACAGGAGCAGGAACCTTGTCTTATGTTCACCTCTACGTCATCCAGTATTCCTCTGGTTTTCTCTTTTACACGTAAATGTCCTCATACGTTTGTACATCCGATGATGTTATTAATAAATATGTTTCTGCCTCTTTAAAAATGTATACGCAGTAAAATAAGCATTTTAGCAGCAGCTACTTTAACATTTTGGACTCTTAAACACTCATTTCCTGATTTATGTTGCTGCGTCACACATTTTAAATGGTTATAACCTGTCTCTGTTCACTGCAGAACAGCCTTTCTTATTATTGATGTAGCAATCGTCGCTTTCCATGAGTCCAAAACGGTTCATTCTTCAGCTTTCAAATAAATCCCTTGTTTGACCAGGTGCTTCATCAGATGTTCTTGGCCCACCTTGCATTTCTTGTCGCAAATATTACATTGAGAGCTGTCTGCGTCTAAATGTGTGATATGCAGCCACACTTTCGATCGATTTCGTCGCACCAATATTGCTGTCGTGTTCTTGTAGTCTCAAGCTCTCTCCCAGATATTTCAAGTACGATTCATTAAAAGTAAACCAATACCCAACCCTACTCTGGCCCTTATAACCTCAAAACTGACAAAGCTTTGCACCCCCCAGGTTTGAACCATGGCATTAGACATGTTATTCATTAGTATCGTCATCAGTTTTGGTATCGATAAAATCATAACCACATCCAATGTTTCACACACACCTTTGAACATCGGGCCAAAAAAGAGGACAGAGGCTGAGACAATGCCACACAGGAAATGGAGTCAGAGCGCCTGGAGAGCACGAGACAACAAAGGACGTCCCCCGAACAAGCAAAACTTCTCGTAACGAAGACGGACGCTGAAAACGACTCTGCTGATCTGTCGTTTCAGCTGTTTTCTGTGATAACATTGTCCTAAAGTGTGTTTGTGTGTGTGTGTGTTTCCTTTGACCCTTCAGAGTCCACGGGGAACGAAACACTACTCAACACTAACGCTCGTACTCAACTCGCTCTCGGAAAAACAGGCTGGTCATGTGCGCTGCTAAAAAAGAAAAAGAAAAGCCCCAGAGGAGTCGCTGTGGCAGAAAGAGGAGCAGGAGGAGGAGGAAGAGAGTACTACTCGTCCTCGTGGTGACTCAGCACGCAACTAGGCCACGATACAGTTCCCCAACAATCTGCGTTTATCAGTCCCTTTATATCAGGAAGAATAGAAATCAAGCACTCCCTGAAAAGAAACAGTGAGGGCTACGAGTACTCGGAGCTTAAGAGCCCCACAGGGAAATTACATTTTCTTGTCTAATTTATGAGCTCTGAAGACTCGCACTGCTCGAGGACATGGGGGGAGGACATTGGGTGCTATGATGGTGTCTTATGCCTATTTTGCACCAATGACTTCTTAGGAAAATTGAGGAATGGTTGCAATACATCACTGGAACTGACAATTTAAGAAGCAAACTATATTAAGGGATCTGGATTGTCTTGCTTTAATCAACTTTGGCTTCCAGGACTTCTGTTTTCTTCTTCAACTACAATCGGCCTTGTAAGAAATGTGGTAATTTTTTGTTATCTATTTAATTTAAATTATCTGGTTGCAAAGTCGGCACTTGCTGTGTTGTCCATTAATCCATCAGCCGCTTATCTGAGGTTGGGTCGCGGGGGTTGAGCAGCTTGACATCCCTCTCTGTGGGGGTTTGGTGCAGAGACAGGGAATGCTTTTCAAAATTTTCAGTTGAAACAATAACAACTAAAGAAAATTAAAGTGGGAAACATATACTTAGGATGTAATTGACATAGATTTGTGATTATCAGCTCATTCTCTGTTTTTCTTTGTGTCCTTGCTGGCAAAAAATATGAATATTTCCTGGTTTCTTTGCTCCAAATAACAAAGAAATCATTAAAAATGAATCACTCTGGTTTGTGGACAAATCAAGACATTTGAGAAATATCATCATTTCCAGGTTTGACAAACACCAAACAACGTTTTTCAACATTTCACGGACCAAACAAGTCATTGATTAATCGATAAAATAGGCCAAGACCAGACGTGTTTGTTTATATGCCACATAATGTTTAGTGTAAAAATAAATGCCATTACTGGTGAGGAGCATTTCAGTGACTGTGCACAACCCCCATCCCCCAAGTCTTTGAGCCACTGCGTCGTCCAGTAAATCCAGCAGAGCGTCAGCGGCATACCAGCAGAATAACTGTCAGTGACACACAACAGACACCTGAGAGCCTGAAACACTGATGTGAGCCAGTCCCAGCTATGTAAACAGAGCATTCCTCAAGCACACAGGCTGCAGGGAGAGGGAGAGCATGAGAGAGTGAGTGACTGAGTGAGGAGGAGATGCAAATAGTAAGAGGTGAGGTGAGGCAGGCAGGCACACTTTGGGAGAGTTATCGACAACATTTAAAGTGGACATATTATACCCTATTTCCCCCATTTAAATAGTTCCCTGGTGTCCTAATGAACATGTCAGTGACATGCTTTGGTCAAAATACCATAAGGATGAAGAATCGTAGCAGTTCAATAACCCTGCTAAACCCGTCCCTTTCAGAACGCTCGGTTTTCGTGCATGGTCCCTTTATATGCAAATGAGACACAGGCAAATACACGCCTACTTCTTCCAGGGGCTTTCTGATTTGTCCTCTTTACAGCGGTCACTCGCTCAGCTTCTGTTCTCTCCGCTCCATTAAAGTTAAAGTTAATTTTTATTAATCCCCTTAGGGAAAGTATTCCTCTGCATTTTGACCCATCCTAGAATTAGGAGCAGTGGGCTGCCACACTGAGTGGCGCCCGGGGAGCATTGGGGGGTTGGGTACCTTGCTCAGGGGTACCCCAGCGACCTTCTGGTTACAAGTCAAGTTCCCTTTCCACTTGGCCACGGGCTAGTCTCCCCCTCCCTCCACTAGTTCTGACAATATCAACATGGCCGCGTGCGCAGAAAACAGCGAGAGTGTCGTCACAGGAAGAGACGTCCTACATGAGGATCGAGCCGAACACTGCCCAACTGTAAATCAGTTAAAAACACTTAGGGACAGCACCACTGATCGCCACTGCTGATCGCCAGTGGCGCGCGGCGAGCTGAATAAACTGCCGCTGTATGTGACTGTATCAGACCGGTGACTGTGCTCCGGAGACCTCACCACCACTGATCGCCACTGTGCTCCGGACACCTCGCCACCACTGATTCGCTTTAGCGACTGGTAGGGCCTCCACAGTCCCAAATATAAGTATTGAAATGGTTAAAAAGTTGATTTTGCATAATATGTCCCCTTTAAACATTTCTGTATTAGCGAGAGGCTTTATTTTTTAATATACATTTAATTTTTTATTTTTAACGAGGCCTTAATTACAACGAACAACAACAACAAAAAAACTTGAGTGGCCAGGCCTTGAAATGTGTTTACAGCTTTTTTTATGTGAGAATTGGGAGTTCCCACTTTTACTATTAAAACCTTGAGCGGGGGACCAAGTTTCCTCCGCCTCGTAAAGATCTGTTCACTGTAATTGTGGCGTTGCGTCGACATAAAGATCAGAGAGGGGCGGACAATGACATAACAACACAAAGATATACAACAAAGCTGTAAACACTTAAGGGGGAAACTAGTGTGTGAACAGGAATGTTTCAGATAAACAAATCAGCGGCAAGTCCCAAAGACAAAAACTTCTTAAGTTTGGAGAACAGGTGGCAGAGCTGTCACACAAGCAGACGTCACCCGACTTCACGGTTGACACTTTGCATCTGTGACTCATGTCAGCAGTGGAGGGAGAGAGGGAGAGGGAGAGAGAGAGGGGGAAAGAGAGAGAGAGAGAGAGAGAGAGAGAGAACAGAGGCCGGCGACCTCTTATAATTAAGACTGAGTCCTTTCCCCCTCTTTGCTGATTAGTCACTGCTCTTCTAATTAAGATTCAGTCAGAAAAGCTGTCACATGTTACTCACTGTCCTGGCTTTAATGGACCCGGTGAAGCAAGCGATGATGTACGGGTGATTATGTCGAGATTATTCCCTTACCACTGCCCATCAATCTGCCTGTACTACATCCCCCTAATCCACTGTCGGCTCTCGGCTACACACACCTTAATAAGCGGCGTCACAATTCCACTCATATTCATGCAACGGCGAGTGTGAGGAGAAAATATGAAGACTCGAGAAGCTTGAGGGGAAAAAAAGAGAGAGAGAGTAGACAAGATGAATAGGGCGAGGAAAGATGAGGAGGCTCAGCGAGGCATTGTTGTGAGCTATGTAAATGCCACTGCAAGAAGAGAGCGGGAGTTTGGGACTTGTGTGCCGTGTGTCTAAGTCCTCCTAATCAGGGTTAGACTCCTCTACAAACCAAGGAGATCCTCCTGCTTCTGAAGGCCTCGACCACGGCGTAATTAAAAAGGCAGTGGTGGGCTGTATTTTTTTTTTATTATTATAGAAAGAATATGGTTAATTTTTGTGAAGCAGAGCTGGATTTTCCATAATGTCTTTAAACGCATCATAGCTCCGTGGCTTGTTATTGATAAATTGATAAAATTTTTTAGAAGTGGTGAGGACAAAACTGTTGATCATAAATAGTACCGGGGACGTGTTCCCCGCATAGCTGACGCCTATGCTTATGTGGAAGCTTGTTTTTGTGTCATATAGTGGCTTGTGAAACGTTTGCTGAGTGACTTAATGGAAGATGTGGTGGTAATGATGCAGTAGCCTATAGATGTGCAGTGGTGTGCGCTATGTATTTTTTTTTTACAGAAGGCCCTGACTGGAACCCCACGGTACGCTACTGTTAAAAGGTAAAGAAAGAAAGGGAAGGGAACCAGACTGGAGAAGAAAGGGCTTTGTATCACGAGGAGCCAGAGAGATTAGTAGTCTGCAGGTGTAAACACAATCACGACACGAAACACAACAAGCCAACATCTACTTTCACAACAACAATCTGACTCCATGTAAGGTTTTTAAGTTACAGTCTTGTAGCACAAGAAGATACATTTTCAGCACAGTTACTTTACACAAACATTATTATTGGGTTACTTTGAGTTTGGTGGTTTTTTTTTTTTCTCTTCCATCAGTGATAGTAGCGAGCTGAGCCGATGACGTCAACAGACTTTTTTTCCGTACTTGTCAAAACTGAAGTCCATCGTAACATGAGTTGCATTTACGTCATGCACCTCATTTCACTGATTCTCCACAGTCCACATACAATGTTGCCTTAAAATTTGAGGTTTTAAAACAATTAACTGCTTTCTTCAACTGTCTTTCAGGAGCAAAACTCAATCTTTACTTTCCTGATATTATATTACAGTCATTTATTGTATATTTATAAAAAAGTTTTCAAATGTTCCACAACCTTTTTGCAATACGACCAAACTCCATCTTTTCTTTCCTGATATTTTACTGGAGTCATTCTAAATATCAAATGATGTGAAACTTATTTTATCATGAGTTCATCTTGGCCATAATCGACGAGCCCTACACTTTATCTAACACAACAAAAACCCACAGAAAAGTATTTTCTATGGAGGTTACAGCCCCAGGTATGTGAGTGGATTACGAGGCTGATCGTTGCTATGATCTGCCGTTCAATGCACCGTGAATCAGTGATTCATAACTTGGTAAAAGTTTGAGGTTTGGAACGTGCCAGCCTACGTTATGTTTCTTTTGTGCTGAAGCTCAGTCCCTGCTGATTTAAATGTTCCACAACCTTTTTCGCAAAATACGACCGGCAATCGACTCGCTCACAAGTTACTTTATATAAATAAAGCCCACGGCAACTAACAACCCTGTCAGAAATAACCACGTCTCATTTATTTATAACAGCAGCAGCAGAGCTGACAGAGGGACTTGGCCACATCAGCCTGTCCGGCACACTTATGGATGACTATCCGCAGGCATGCATATGATCCCATTCCTGACCTCACAGACTACAGAGCTGCCTATGCTCAAACACTGTCACAACTAATACAGACAGGTGTGTGAGTGCAGGTTGGGAGGTCTTGATATAGAATTTTACTACTAATTAACGTGGTTTTTATGTAAGCTTAGAGAGCGAGCACATACACACATACTCCTTTTACAAATTTAAAAAATGCGTTCAAACCAAGCCTTGCAGCCTCCGCACCCCCTCTCCTACTGCCTCGCAGATCAGTCACACCACTGCTGCTGCTGGTGCTGCTGCTTCAGAGTTCTCCTTTCTACTACACTAACATGTTTCAGCTGTCAATCAGAACTCAAAGAACTTTATTTACACAAGCTACTCTCTCTCGTTTAACACCCACTGGCCACAGTGTGACAGATCCACGGTTCATTTGTCAACATCGGTGTTAATTCAGTTGTTTCCCCACAGTTGCATTTATTCAGTCACAGCAGGATGCTGACTTGAGTTTTTTTAGTGACTCAGCAATATCCAGTTGCATTACTTCACTGTGTTAGGTGTACAGATTTTGAGGGAACACATGCATCAGATCATCAATATCAGCAGAAGCTCTGAGTTTGAGTACAGAGAGAAAGTATGGATTTATCCACACACACAGAGAAACAGAACTTTCCCAAACATTCCTCCACATAGAAAGTTTGCTGCTCTAGAGTTTGCTGCCGACATATGATGACAAACGCACACAGAAACAGAACTTTCTCGATAGCGATAGCAATTCCCATAGAATGCAACCGATTTCGTACGGTACGTATATTATTGTCAGGGTTCTCCCCAGCGCAGTCGAGTGTCAGGGGAGCCCTACACTATGATTTTGATCCCCCAACGCTATGATTCAACCAGAATGGTGGGGCTTTTCTGTTGTACTCCTTCTCACTACACTGATTGTGTTTCCATTAGGAGTAGAACTGAAATATCAGGCCCCAACCTTTCCATTCTTTGGAACCAGAGTAAAATTGTATGGTACAATTTGACCGGCTCCAACGTGAAAAACTTCGCTCCCTGCTGGATGTCACCACTGTTTTCCATTGTGTGTTTGTTTGATGTTTGTTGATCCGTCCATACGCAACAGTGCGACATCACGAAACACGTACATCGGGCACAGCCCACACCCGCCTACCAAAAATTTCAACGTACTGTACCAAAGTGGTTGGTTGATTTTGTCAACAAACCAAAATGATTTAATTTCAATGATGTCTTTGTTTTACGGAGCAAATAAATGAAGAAAATATCCACATTTAAGAAGCTGAAACAAGCTTCTTAAATGAAGCTTCAAACCGTTGAATCGAGTAATTGTTTCAGCTCTACATGAAACCCTGTGATATTGACACCAAAAACAGAGAAGAAGACATGGACCAAACCCTTACACGATGTAGGTACGACCTCCAAATAAGAGGACGATGAGAACGACGAGATCGTTTCCTAAATTGCGTATTGGTTGGTGGCATTTCAGAGCACCATTTCCAAAATTTAGCCTCATAAGGGGTCCCAAAATCCCAGTTCTGTGAGGATAAAAATTGGACATGATAGAAAATCTTAATCTTTTACATGGTTTCTTGTGTCTACGGGGCCTTCAGACCAAAACATTGATCAACCGGTGTGGGTTACTCGTAGTCGTAGTAGTTGCTACAAGGAAGAATTTCATGGAGAAACAGATTTTATGACGGGTTCTGGGAGAGAGTTTGCAACCTCAAAGGAAGAACACTGCAGCTGAGAGGTAACAGGGATATTTTAAAAAAGATTGATTTAGACGTTCATCTGCTCCGAGGTTGAAGGCTAATTTTTTCACCAGCTGGGAATTATGCAAACCATTTAGTCGCACTTCTCACATTTCAAAGGGAGTCGCTGGCTTGAGATTGTGACGGGGTTGAGAAGAGTTACTTTTGGGTGCTAAAGGTATTGAAGTGACACAGCCTGATATTAAGCTCACAGGGCGCTTCAGTGTTGTCAGGCTTTAAATCCACTCAGTTTTCTATCCAACTTAAGGGACTCATCATTTTGCGGTGTGACAGACGGTTTGGAAGCAGAGACAAAAAACTTGACCACTGGGAGAAGTGGAGCGTTGACAGGTTCTTTAAAGAGCGGGTTCTCAAATGCACTGAAAGGGGTCTCCGGGGATTTCTCCGTATCCTCCGTACGTATGTGTTGACGCAAACAAATGTTGCTCTTGTGATTCACTGGAAGATTCTACTACCGACTTCGTCTCATAATCTTCAGATTTTGTTCCAGCAGGAGAAACACCGGAGGATCCATAGCGATTGAACAGGAAGTATCCCCCTTCCTGCCTGAAAGATCTCCTGCTGTTGAGAACCCGTCTAACATACAGTTTTGGTGAATCCATAAATGTTCTGTATGGTTTCAGATTTTTATCCACACAGAACCGGCACCAACGATTTTTGGAGCCGTTAAATGCCCCCCTTGACTTTATGGGTTTACAATTAACATGCTATTTTGATAAAACAATGATATCTTTGTTGTCGTTTGGAGTTTCTTTGGTGTATTCACTGAATGACAAACTTTTATTTATTATTTTTTCCTCAGTCGCCCCTGGATTGATTCATTCTGCCTCCTTTCTTCTAATAGTTTTTTTTTTTTTTCTTTTTCAATGTTTGTACACATATATACTAGAGCGTTTAGAGTAGTTTTTTTGGTGAAAAAATAAATTTGCTCAGTGGTTAAGACCAGTACCCCTGTGTGCAAAAGACATCATGGTCGCAATGGTCCCAAGTTCAACTCCACCCCTGGCTGTACTCAATTCCATTGTAAGTCACTTTGGATAAAAGTGTCTGCTAAATGACATGTTACTAAAGGTACAAATTCTGTTTCCGTGTGGACGAGGCCTCAGCCAGACAACGTCCGCTACATTTGTGATCTGTCAACAACAAAAACTCTACAGCAGTGTTCCCTTTCTTTTGCTGAAAAATGGCAAATTGTAAAGAAAATGTGCTAAAAGAACCTTAAATTACTTTCATGCCTTGTCCAGAAACCACAGTGACTCAGTTTTATTAATTTCTTTGTCATATGGAGCAAACAAACCTGAAAATATTCACATTTAAGAAGCTGAAAAATCACAAACCTTAACTAAAGCTCTAGGACAAGTTTGTCTGGGTGAAATCGCCAAAAAGTGACCGTTAAACTCAAGATGGCGGCCTTTCTGTAGGACTTACAGCAAAGTCCTCATTGACTTTTTGGACTGTCCTGACATGATCAACACGTGTACCAACTTTCACTCACGTACATGAAACACTGCAAAAATTCACCTGATTAAAAAGCGTTATTTTTTAGCCCCTTTTAGTTAGCCCCTCCCACTTCCAATTTTAAACTTTCACACGTACATTTTCACCTGAATTGATGCAGTCGTAGACATCTGAGTTTTTGGGGGTCTGGGAAAGCCTTGAAAAAGGCAAGAAAACAAAGAATTCTTTTAGTTTCAATTGTTTTGATTTTGGGTTGTATACCAGCATACCACGTAGTCATTTACACGAAATTTCCCACCCAGATATCAATTTAGATTTAAAAACCCTTTGTAACCACAAGGGGCAATCAGTCCACGATAAGGGAAACATCCCGACTTCCTCCTCTAACCTTAACTGCACTCTCTTATCTTAAATTAGTCGGCCTTTCTCTTCCACTGACAGCGTGTGTAAGTGCGAGTGCCAAGCATGACCAACTCTCATTCACACTCAATACGACAGCCAAAACGGGAGCTAATTGAAGGGAAGGGGGTGGGAAAGAAGAGGATTCTTCAGCAAACAAGAGGATGGCCGGCGCAAGTGAAGCACTTAAGTGGGATTAGAGCGACTGCTGCATTAGTGACACAGCATTTCATGGTCTATTTAGCTGCTAACTGGGTTTCCCCCCCTACAGTGTGTTTAAGCTCGAACGCCAACAAACACAAATCTTTACATGACCACAAACAAACAATCTCTCCTACTCCCACAACACATGAGCAGAAATCTTTAAAAACACACACACACACATCCTGGAAATTGAAGCCAGGTATCCTTCCCTAAAAATCCACACTTCGTGGGTGGAAGTCAAGCCATCGCTAGAGAACAAAAAGGTGGAAGAACTTCCTGCTGTGAAAGAGAGGGAGGAAATAAACACTGCCACATGCACTCCCTTGCCAGAAACAATCAGTGAGCGTGGAGTTAATGCAGCAACTGTGTTGTAAATTTGGGGGTGCCCCCCGCCCCGCCGTGTGAAAGAAGGAGGATTTTCTGCTTCTGGGGAATTTCACAGCCGGCAGAAGCTTGTTCATCACCTCAGCCCATTTAATATAACGCAGAGAGCAAGGAAGTGGACTCCACAGACGCTGAAGCGCTCAGGTACATGACTGGTTTCGGAGAGAGGGCGACGCTTGTTTTCAAATTAAATTCAAATTTATAGTGTTTGTTTACGTGTGATATATAGAGAGAGAGATGCACTCCTCACACGCCGACAACCAATATGGATTTTTCTATGTCCACACTTCTATTAGGCGGATTACTTTACAGGTAATGCAGTGTGTGGTTCCCTCTATGCGCAGACTAAAACAAAAACAAGAGCTTTCAGGAACTGGTTTAGTGGAATTAAATAAAGCCCACCCTGAAAATGAAAATGAACACAGTAGAAACAAACATTAATTTGCAAATACTCTGTTGTGACACTTTCCCTTGCTCACTCAGTAATATCACGATATGTGATACATGGTCCACGATACCAATAATATCATGATACGATAAGCGATACATGGTCTACGAAACCAATAACATCACGATACGATAAACGGCCCACAATATGATATGTGATACATGGCCCACAATACCAATAATATCACAATAAAATACGTGACACATGGTCCACGATACCAATAATATCGCATTCCATGGTCCACGATACCAATATCACAATATACGTTCCATGATATCAATAACATCATGATACGATATGTGATACATGGTCAAGGTCATAAAGTCCATGTATTGGACGTTGATGGAGCATCTGTTAAAATAGCTTTTCTCCACCAGTGATAATAAACCTACCACAAATAAGATTATCACTGGAGTAGTAGTTTTTTTTACAAATGTAATCATTGATTTAAACATTTGTTTTAATAATTATAATCAAGTGAATAAATCCAACACTCACGTTGGGCCCTGTTTTTTTTATGTAATAGTACATAATAATACAGTCATGTTCCCAGAGCGTCTGAACAATAAATCTACAGTGGCGTGAGTGGCTTGGACAAAGTGTCTGTGTGTGTGTGTGTGTTTCACTGATACCGAAAGCAAACACTAGAATCTCTGCAGTAGCAATGTTTCCAGCCTCTTATCAGCTCCGTCTACAAGTGTCGCTCTGCTAAAACACAACCAAAGGTCTCGACCCCAAAACTTTTAAACACGTCTCCTAAAAAAAGGTTCCAGCCGCCGCGTCGGCACTTCCTATCCTTACGTCACATGATTACAGTGGGAAAATGGCACAAGGAAAAAAAATAAAATAAAATAGGTCACAAGCATACTTTCCCAATTAAGGCTGATCAGGGAAGGAAATTCCCAGACAGTATGAATTATTAAAAGCCTGAAATGGAATCTGATCATGTGACGGTGTGCAGCGCTGACAACCGACATGCCCACAGATGGCTTGCAGAAACAAAAAAAAGAGCCGACTCTGGGGAACACAGGAGCTCTGATTGGCTGAAAGTGGGAGTTTCCTGCTATTGTTTAAAATCATTAAAAAAACGACAAGCAGAGTGAGACACAGAGTCAAACTGCTTGTGCTAAATAAGATGACAAGCAATTTCCTGTTTATACAAGACACAATAGAACTCCAGGAAGGTCTTCGGAATCAAACAGTGAAGCTCAAGCAAAATAAAGATGTACATCACTTGACACGGTGATTTGTTTACCGTCTACTTGTTTTGTCCTGTAGCAAGAAACCAGAAAATAGAGCACCCACTGCTATCGTGACCACACTGAGACACAAGAACATCACGAGAAACAACAAAAAACTATACGTCATTACCTGAATAATTTTTTTTTTAAATAATCAGTAATAATTTCATTTAAAAATACATTTAAAGACCCTAAACCAGACTAATTTTACAAAAATAATTACAAAACACATTGTGTACAACATATTAGGAATATGTTTATTGCATTATCGCACTGTTACTGTCAGACTTTTATGAATTTAAACTGAAGTTTGTAACCCTAAGCCTTACTCTCCCACACCAAAGTCCATAAAGAAAATCAGTGATTTTAAGCCACAGGGTCACAGGAGCTGCTGGTCTGCTGCTGCCTGGTTTTGTCATGTTGTTGCCTCTTAAATACAATTTAAAAGGATTTTATAAACTAAAGTCACAAAACAAGACATCTGAACTAAGTGAAGAAAGGTAGAAGTGAATCGACAACTCCTGTGTGCTGTAAAGTAGTGATGGGAATTCCGGCTCTTTGTGGAGAGCCGGCTCTTTCAGCTCCCAAGTGGCTCCTCAGATTTTTTGTTACTTAAAAATGAATAACTGATGTAAAAAAAACATATGTATAGTATTTATATGGCTTTAGTAATAAACTTAACATAACTTAACACATACATGAATAAAAAAAACCCATTTATGTTTGCATATGCCCGTTTGTGGAGCCTGCGCGATATGAAATTTTTATTTTACAAAGTGTACACTCTGCCTTTCCGGAGTCAAACACTTTAAAATGTGTCCAAATTTTACTCCTTTTCCTGCTTTCACTCATCTTCAGTAAAATGGTAAAATCCTCTTGCGCTCCTCTCGTTCTCGTCTCTCTCCCTCCTGTTCGTGAGCACTGCTGTGTGTGCTGCATGCAAGTGTCTTTAACCCCTCCCCTCCCGCTCAGTGTAGTCACACAGATGCTGCCACAGCCACACATGTTGCCCAATGCGGTTTTAAAAGACAATTATTATTATTTTTTTTTTAAATCGCTCTTGATTGCGAGCTGGCTCCCGTCGTAGAGTAAATCGCTGATTTACTATATGGACTTTGGTGCAGGAGAGTAAGAGTTTCACAAAGACACAAACATCTGCACCAGCTTTAGTCTACAGTATCACTGGAATATGTTCACTGCATTATCTCACTGTTAGACAGACTTTTCTGACGAGAAACTGAACTTTGTGAAGCGCTTACGCTCTCATACCAAAGTCCTTAGAGAAAATCAGCGATTTTACTTTACAGCAAAAGGAGCAACTAGTCTATCACTGCCTAGTTTAGATTTGTTTTCGTCACTTAAGTAAACTGAATAAAAGGGATTTAAACACTCGAATCACAAAATAACACATCTAAACTTAGTGATGGTAGATAGAAGTGGATCAACAGCTCCTATGTGCTGGAAAGGAAAATCGCTGATTTTCTCTATGGACTTTGGTGCAGGAGAGTGAGAGTTTTTACAGAGAGACACAAACAGCAGATTCCAGGCAAGAAACCTCTGCCCAACAGTGAGATAAAGAGGTGAAAACATAATGTACACTTAAGCAGGTGTGGATTTCATCAGGTGAGCCTCGTGTTATGTGGCTTAATATCTGTTTGTCCTTGTGTGTCCCAGCTGGCAACAAATGTTCCCGGTGAGAACAACCGCCAGGTGCCAAATAAAACGCTGCTGCACAAACGTTTCACATGCAGATTAAGACTGAACCAAGTGTTCTGATGTTAACCGAGAATATATAAATAAAGAAAGAAAGAAAGAAAGAAAGAAAGTAAGGCCGCAGACGTTTCACAGGTTCTAAATATATGAAACTGTCCTTGAAGAGAAGAGCGAGGCTGCTGCTCCTTTGTCTGCCTCCACAGGAAGTCAGCGGCGGCCCAGGCCGAGCTTCCCCGCAGCACTCGGCTTTATTGTGCCGGGAAACTGTCAGAGTGGCTCAGTGTCAAACCGCCGAAGCCCCCGCCACCAAGTTGGGGACGACTGTGAACGAGCACGAGCAGCCGCACTGACCTGATGTTTGAGTTTGTGTTGTCAGGCACCTGTCGTTTCTGCTCCTGTAAGAGTCCAGACCCAAATCCACAGCCATATGTTTGGTGAAAAACCTTTGTTTGTCTGACTATAAGCTGAACAAATGTCAAAAACTCTGAGTCTGGATCCAGATACCTTTTTAAAGCAACTTTGAACCTTGTGATACACAGACCGTGAGACACTGTGGTAAATTGCACTTCCAGTAAACTTTGTCAAAGTTTTTTGTTTTTTTTCAAATGTTGTGTATTTTGGGAAAGGCAAGAGGAGCTAAAAAAAAAGAAAAGCTGAATAAACAATGAGTGCGAGCGAGTCTGTATTGTTTCCATCTCCCTGGACCCAAATGGTGGATTTTTTTCTCAAGGAGGAAATGTACAAGCCAAATCCCATTCAAAAAACTGCCAATTTAACATAGCTGTGCACACACACACACACACTCAGTAAATGCACCTGTATTTAATCTGGCAAGATTCCCTTCCTAAAAGAAACAAGATTATAAAAGCAGGTATTTCTGATAAACAGTTCAGATAAGTTGCACAATTTATGTATATTTCACCCCCTTTCCCAGCTGTTGAATTCGTCAGTAGGCTTCCCACAACTTATGGCATTTTCATGAGGGCAAGGCACAAGCCAAATCCCATTCAAAAAATCTCTCTCTCTACAACTTCCCTGAACTCCAGGGACCACACTCCAGTCAATAAACCCTGTTTTTTCAACAGGTAAAACTAGTCTGAATCAACCTTTAACCAGCAGAATTCCTCACTGGAAGGAAAAAGGATTGTAATTTTGATAAACAATTAAAAAATAAAAACAATTATAGAAGTTAGTTTTCCTGCGATACAATTACAAGGTCTGCACAAAGCCCTCCCACCTTTGTACCTTTACACAAAGCTTCTCTCTATGGGGGAAAACCAAGCCAAATCCCATTCAAAAAACTGTCAATTTAACATGGAAATGGACATAAGCACATGTAATCCACGAGATAACATCCTGAAGTTTTGGTGAGCATTCTCCACTAAGCAAACCTGTAATTCATCTTTTCAATCATGTGGCATTTTGTCGAGGGAGAAAACATAAAAACACGCCAACTCCCATTCAAAAAATTTTGATTGGATTTCACAAGGCTATATAGTAGTCACACACGTTTGTATTTTATGGAAACAATTAAGGCACAATTAATTCCACAATTTGTATGTGCCTAATTGAGAAGTCAATGTTTGTCCTCAGTTGAGATTGAAAGCTCGATGGAACTTTATAGTAAAAAGGAGAAAGTACAAGCCAAATTCTATTCAAAAATCTGTTCATTTAACACCAACACCTGCAAAGTTTATATTTGTTGCTACACAGTTCAGGTTAATTGTGCAATGTGCCAGATGAACAAGTGTCACCCTCTAATGTGATTAGACACATATTATGGTTCCCATGTGGCATTTTATCTCGGGAGAATCCAACAAGCCAAATCCCATTCAGAAATATGTCAATTAAACGTGGCTGTACACACCTAAAGTAGTTAAGTTTAAAAAAAAAAAAAAATTGTTTATCACTGTACAATTAAGATTAATTGTACATTTGATGCTGAATGCGTAGCTCAAATTCCCACAATTTATGGAATTTTTAATGTAAAATGGCTCCAAACCTGAGTCTTTTTCTGGAGGGAGATTGTACAAACCAAACCCCATTCAACAATCTGCCATTAACCATTAAAAAGGTTAATTGCACAATGTACTCCCTGTAGTGTGACTACAGACTCTGAATACAGTCTTTTAAATAAAATATCCCCAACGTGTGGCATTTTATCTCGGGAGAAACGTACAAGCCAAATCCCATTCAGAAATCTGTAAATTAACCGTGGCGGCGCACACCTGCTTTAAAAACTTAGTTTTTCGTTGTATAGTTAAGGTTAATTGAAGAATCCGTGTGCGCCGAATTGAAAAGCGTCTATCTCTGTTTAGATAAAAGTCCTTTCACGAGGTCTTACACTTTCTTAAACTTTGCTGTAAGCTCGGGAACACATAAAGGGCGAAAGAGTAAAAGGAGTTCTGCGCATCGACTCACCTGGCCTGACCGTTTTCAACCTGACGGGACCTTTGCAGTTGTTGATGACCGTGTGGACGTCGTATAGTGGTAATCCAGACATGGGGAGGTTCTCCACCTCCAGCAGCAGCTCGCCGTCACTTAACCCCCCGCTGCCGTACACCACCGACGCCTCGCTCACAGCGCCGATGTAGGCGAACTCCCCATTCTCCGCGCCGCCGCTCAGCGGCACGTTTGCGTCCCCGCGGGTGTCTTTGACCACGGAGGTCTCGCTCACTCTGGAGGTCCAGTGGTTTTTCCTCAGTGCGGGTTTGGACATGGTGACCAGCTCCACCGGAGGAAGAACCGTCACGAGATTAAGCCGAGTTGTATCCAAATGAAGCGAAACAAACTTTCTTCCTCCTCCACAGAAACATGAGCGCCGCTTCTTTCTGTGTGTGTGTGTGTGTGTGTGTGTGTTTCACTGTATCCGTCCCGCCGCGCTCCCCGGGGCGACAAATCAAGCCATTCCTGTTCACGCGGAACTCACTTTCAATAATATTTTCTCAATTAATCCTGGTTCGCCGGTGTCACCTCACATCTGCCCACGGGCACACTCCACTCCACGTCCTGTCCACGCGCGTTTTAAATCCTCTCTTTAGACCATAAAAAACAGACTTTTTTTTAGAAAAGGCGGTGTTGGTTTCTTTGTAACCACTCACTTTGGCGACAGTTGTCTCCGGTGTCTTCTTCTACGCCCAGGTGCGACGACGACGCTCCTCCTGTTAAAGTGTGTGTGTGTGTGGGGGCGAGTCCGCTGCAACTGTGTTGCCATCCGTGCTGCGGCGTTCAAGAACTATCAGGAATATGGAGTTTCAGATATATGACGCGTCATGTACTTTGTTCCTACCTCTAACTATCTTTGTTATTCGTTACTATCAAATAAAATCAGAAGAAGAGTTAATATTATGGTCTGTATTTACATAGAGCTTTTCTAGTCTTGATGAGCTGCTGTCACACAGTTTTCACCTATTCACACGCAGCAACATTGGGTTAAGTGTCTTTGCTCAAGGACTTTTACTTCTAAATGACTTTAGATACTTATGTACAGTGAATATAAATGTTAAGACTTTAAGACTTTTACTTAAGTAAGATTATGAAAATAGTGACTAAAACTTCGACCAAGTCATTTTCTGGTAACACACTTTTACTTTTACTCAATAAATATCATTTATAACCACAATCAATAAATATTAATATGCTTTGCCATTTTTTTCTGGGGTTTTGTAAAACAATAATAATTATATTATATTTTATCATTAAAAATATCATGAAATATATTAATATGATATATTAAATATTTTCTTATTTTATTTTCCTGCTATGGAATTTAGAAAGTTTGAGGTAGAAGTCTGCTCTCATTTAGAGAGTCAATAACTTAAAAAGTAATTAAAATAAATACAAGAAGAAGAAGAATGTAACTTTGTTTATCATGTGTTAAAACAGAGTTATGAATTAATTTACAATAAAACAACTAATGTAACTGTTAAAATATTCAATTAAATTGTTGTTCTTCTCTGGATTTTAACAGCAGCTCAAATTCATGATGTTACATATCAATTAAATTCAATTTAATCTAAAAATAAAAGCCATTAACATAGTTTAGGGGTTATTAGAAGGTATAAAATGTCTGTATGTGTCCATGTACTGTTAAATAATGTACGCCTAAATAAACGCCTAAAATAGAGCAAAATATAATCTAAAACTGGCCACTAGATTTAAATGTAGTTCATAGAATATGCACAGTGTATTTGTGTAGTTTTCACTCCTGATATTCCACGTTTCAGAGAAAACTTTTTGGAGTTTGGAGCTGGAAAGCCGGAGCTCAGAAACAAGCATGTGAAGGCAACACTGTTTGCACATGCGCAATAATCCTGAGAGCAGACAAACGCTCAAATCATTCCCACAAATAGTCGTAGTTGTTCCACCTTTTGAAATGTATGCTTTTAATGATCATTTTTAATCAATTTAAAAACCACAAAAAATATTTTGGTGTCATATTTAATTTAAAGTTTGTCATTTGTTCCTGTTTTGTTTTGGGTTGTTTTGCTTTCTTTGACCTGATGATGATGACGATGATGATGGCAATGAAGGTCAGTGTGGGGTTACACCTGGATTCCTGCTTTTCAGGTTAGACAGGAATGTGTGTGTGTGTGTTGTGGTGACCTCTCTTTACACTGTCACACTATGGCGACAAAAATCATGTCCCCATAACATAAATTACGTGTTTTAAAGTTAGGGTGAGGTTAAGGTTAAATTTAAGGTTAGGATTATGATTAGGATTAGGACAGTAGTTATTATTATGATTAAAGTCAGATTAAATCTCCAGGAAATTAATGTAAATCATGGAAATACCTGAAATCACAACAGAAATTGCTATGTCCCAAACATGTGATTAATATAAGCCTCATCAAAGTTAAATTTCAAATTCTAAAAGTCAGAATTTCCGTGTTCCTTATCGGAAGTCACAACTGGAACGCCAACCTCAATATCGGATTTCCAACTCAGAAAGTCAGACATATGATTCCAAAATGAACCCCCTACTTAAAAACATGGCTTCTATCGCAATTCCTTCTTAATTCTACGACATCAATATCAAATATTTATGACTTTATCTTGCGTTAAAAGTATTTAATGACTGGAAACGTGAGTTCAAACCACTCTTCACACCAAAGTCCATCCAAAAAATTTGCGTTTTTACCATGTGGTGACACAAAATCCGCTGCTCAACTTTTGCCTGGTTTGGTCACTTTGTGTCACTTTAGTCAATCCAAACAAAATAACTTCAAACACACAATTCATAAAAATAACACATTTGAACCTTGCGAAGGAGGCAACAGTGGATTAACGGCTCCTGTGTGCCGTGATGTAAAATTGCTGATTTTCTCAATGAACTTTGTTGTGGGAGACTGAGTGACATAAACCTTTGGTTTCCAGGCAGAAATAAGCTTTTTCTGGCTGAAAAATATATTTTTAAAGTATAATAGAATAAAGGAGGTGAAGAATTTAGGAAGTGAGACTTTTGTTAAGTGGTTAAGATCTGTTTATCTTTTGATTTTGGGGAGAGATAAAAGCATTTTGAGTCACAATCCATCGTTTCAGAGAACGAGTGTCGTGAAAAAGCGTCTTTTAAGTCAAACAACTGGTGACAGAAACACACGTAACATAGCGTACGAAATATGATAACATGGACGACACAAGAGGCTCGTTGAGGAAAGCCAGACTTTACACCTGGAGAAGAGCAGATGAGCTTTTCCCAAACTAAAAATAACAGTGGATGTGCACTCACTCTCATGGGAAATAAAAGAAAAAAACACTGTCCTGGATGAAACTGGAAATAGTTTCTTGAGTTTTTACAGTGAAAACCTCACAAACCTTCCCTCTGTTTTCAGCCGCTCATACATGAAAGGCTTATGTTATTAATATTGATTCAACTCAGTGAACTGAACTCCTTCGTCTTCTCCTTCTTTCAGTCATGATCAGTAAACACTGATGTAGAAAAAAGACAAAGGTGTCATAAATCATGAATATTGTACTGCATGCATGCATTCATTCATTCATTCATCAGCTGTCTGTTCTATAAAATATACATTATTAAGCAGAGCAAACGGCTGTTAAACAGAACAAGATACAAAATGGCTGAGTTCCCAGTGACAGTGAAGATGATGATGATGATGGACCGAACTTGTCACATGCTTCACTGATGTCCTTGTTTTTATTTATTTATTTATTTAATTATTCTATGCTTATTTTAGTTCAAACTGAAATATTATTTCAGGACAAAACTATGAGACATTCTCCCAGGTTTGCAAGCTATGGCTCCAGGCCTGCATGTTGCTCTTTAGTGCCTCCGCAGTGGCTCCCATTGAGAAAACAACCCCCCACTATTTTTAATTAACGTCTATTCCTAACCCAAGTCAACACTTTTTTTTTAGGAAATTTGTGTTCATTTCATGCGACAGGATGAAATAAAGTCGTTGAAATCCTATAATTTCCATGACTTTTCAAGACGAGATGACAGCGAGACCGCACCAGTGTCCTAAAACGCAGACTAAGACATTATGAACGTGTAACGATGTATTCTTCTAACCCTATGCATCAAAAAAAAATTGTTGCCGTTATTTTTAATGATGAATTATCATTATATAATTTTAATTTCTAATAACTAAACAGTTCATTTTGACCAAACTATTGGCCTTTTTTTTACTACAGAAATGACAACAAGATATAACTGAACATTGAAGAACTAAAGACTTTTAGTGGTACAACGATCATTTTCGTGGTACCACTTTTTTGTGAGTCAATATTTTAGTCGACTTAAAGTCTTTAGTTCTTCAATGTTCTTCAATGTTCACTTTCACTTTTTTTTAGTGAAAGTAGCGTACCGTGGGGTTTCAGTCAGGGCCTTTAGTAAGAAAAAAAAACAAAAAAACACAAGCACATATAAAACACACAATTATGCACTATATTCACGAGACAGTTGATCTGCAACAACCATAGCGCACACACACACCACTGCGCATCTATAGTCTACTGCATCATTACCACCACATCTTCCGTTATGTCACTCAGCAACCGCAATTTCACAAGCCACTATATGACACAAAAACAAGGTTCCACATAAGCATAGGCGTCAAACATGCGGGGAACACGTCCCCGGCACTATTTATGATCAACAGTTTTGTCCTCACCACTTCTAAATGTATGTGATGTACCTCTTGGGTGTAGGTCTTCCTCTTGAAATAATTTCCTTCTTTTCTCCAAACGATGGCCGTGAAAAGTGCACACAAAGGAGATCAGAAACATGATGGATCGGTGGTGTTAATGCAGTGGCCATAGCTTACTTCAAAACCCTCCAAAGGTTCAAACGTCGTTGATGACAACAGTGGGGGCTAGCGGCAGACACATCGCTGGGCCTGGGGCGTTCTGTCACTATGCATCACATTTTGATTGGCTGACAACACACGTCAGTCAAAGTTAGAACCAAATAGGAAATGGCAGCTTCAACGAAAGGCCAGCAATACTACTAGAGCAGGTCCACGGAGCTATGATGCATTTAATGACATTATGGAAAATCCAGCTCAGCTTAAAAAAATAGCCATATTCTTTCTGGAAATATAATCATAAGATACTGAAAAAGTAATTGAATCTAGACACCTTTAGACACACATTAATTTGAATATTAAAAAATAAAATAAAATAAATGATAATAATGATAATCGATTAATCTGTCGTTTTAATCTGTTTATTATTATGATTAATCAAGTAATCGTTTAGTCTATATTTGTAGATCTCAAACCAAAAATGACTCAGTTTCAATGATTTCTTTTTTGATACGGATCAAAGAAACCAGAAAATATTCACATTTAATAAGCTGAAAAAAATCAGAGAAACTGGTTTAAATCATTTAAAAATCACTTGATGAACTGATGAATCGTTTGTCTAAATAGTCGACAGTTAACCTAGTAATCTATTAATTATTGATTATTGATCTAGTAGTTGTTTAAGCCTTAGCCATAGCCTTAGCCAATAGGACTAAGGACACTGAAACTGGATAATTATTATTATTATTTTTTAAAAAGGTTAAATTAAAGGGAAAATGAACACTAGTTCTTTTTTCCCTTGCATGTTGTGATTGTTGCAAACCAAAGTTTCCCTGAAGAGGAACAACAAAGGCTACTGTAGTTTTATTCCTGTATTCCTTTCTCATCTAATAATCCACTGTCAAATTTTCCATAAGGAAAACCATTAGAAGGTTTTGTTGTTTTTTTTTCCCTGAGAAAATATAGCGATCAAACCCTGAATGTTTGACACTAAATTGCATGTAGATATTATTACACACGGGGGATTTCCTATACTTACAGGTTATATAACACAATCAGTGGCACACATGATGTAATAAAGTATACGTCCTGCAGGATATTAAAGTCAGCTCCTTCCTTCATAACATGGAACAGATGTGTGTGCGTGTGCGTGTGTGTGTGTGTGTAGCTCACACGCGTGTCACACAAACTATTTTACATTCACTCAGCCTGATGTTCCCGAAGAGACATGACAGAGTGACTCTCGCGGCCGACAGAAATAATGTGGCCGTCAAATGCTCGACTGCCGAGACTGGTTGGTCTGTAGTTGCCGGGCAACTGCTCAATGCTTCTCATTTTAGTTCAGTGGCGATAATGTGACAGTTAATTTTGATGGTCCGATGTCTTACGTCAGAACTATTACCTCCAACCAGCAGCCATTTTGTTAGGTACACCGGTTCAACTGCACGATCATGCAAATAAATTAATTCAGCCAATTACATTTAGTCATGATGAACTGCTGACGTTCAAACTGAGCAACAGAATCAGGAGGAACAGTTGATTTAAGTGACTTTACTGCTTTGCACAAAGGGAAGGGACATTTTTAGAACAAGCTTTTGCGTTCCTTTGCAATAACATTTGCTTCACCTTGCGAAATATCTTGGCATTCCCTCGCAAAAACTTTTGTGTTCTCTCGCAATATCTTTGCATTCGCATACAGAAATTCCCTTGCAAAAACATTTGCGTTCCTTCGTACCACTTTTGCATTCCTCTGCAACAACTTTTGCGTTCTTTTACAAAGAACAAATTGTTTTACAAATCGCAAATTGTTTGCGTTCCCCACAAAAACCTTTCTCTTTCTTCGTAAATAACTTCTACGTTCCTTTGCAATAACTTTTGCTTTACCTCGAAAAATATCTTTTTTTTCTCTCGCTGCAACTTTTTGTTCCCGCACAACTTTCAAAAAGAAAGTAAGAAAGAAAGAAAGAATCGATGGCTGTTCCACTTTAAATGAAGCACACATTGGAAACACTGAGGACAGTATGACGTGGTGCGACATGTGACCTTTAGGAAGCATTTTTCTTCTGCAGACAAATTCAAAGCTTCTCCGTGTTTAAAAACTTTCCCTCTGACGTTTCACAACTCCATCTTTGCAGACAGTGAATATAAACATTTCACTGAGCTCCATTTTTCCTCTTAATTGTCAGGAACTCTTAATAAAATGGGACAAGAAACAAAAAAGGTTTTAGGGTAAACCTATCAAGTTTCATCAGACCATTCTTCAACATTTATGTAGATTTTATTAGGATAAACCACATGAAGTGAATCCAGGACACTTCAATTACAAAATAAAAGAGTGGCAAAGAGAGGAAATATAAAACACTTGAGCAGGAAAACAAACTAATCAGCACAAACACAACTTACAACCTCAGACCTGATAAAGTAAAGAAGCTAAGTAATGAAGACAAATAGTCATAAAAAAGGAAGAGAAGAGAAGGAAGATAGTGACAACATAAACACAACATAAACTACACAATGTACGCTTCCCCAGAAAATGTGAACTATTTATTAACTTCCTAAGAGTTAAATATGTCAAAAGAATTAAAACTAAATCTGAAGATTTTAAAAATACTAGCAATAACGTCAGAAGTTTTGATGTATGAGTTGTTAAAACTGGCAGAAATATGGACAAGATATACGGAGGAATACGACAGTTGGAAATGTCAACTCAGCATTCCCAAAGAGAGTAACATCGTAACAGTATTTATAATAATCAAAACAAGAAAACAACAGTTGGACATGCTGACTCAGCAATAACAACTAATAATAACAACAGCCATAAGCAGAACAAAAAAGCAATAGTTAGAAAGGATGACACATTCCCAAAGACAGTGTTGTCATAGCAGTATTCACAATAATCAAAACAAGAAAAGCATTTTTTACATTACATGTCATTTAGCAGACGCTTTTATCCAAAGCGACTTACAATGGAATTGAGTACAATCAGCGAGGGGTGGAATCGAACTTGCGACCATTGCGACCATGATGTTTTTTTGCACATAGGGTACCGGTCTTAACCACTGAGCCACTCCACCCCCCATTTCCAACTAAAGCACCCACACACAGTGACATCATAACAAGAAACAAATCAAGAACGCAACTGTTAAAAATGCTGAGTCACCAATCCCAACTACAGATATTGATATTATGACAGTATTAATAATAATAATAATCAAAACAAGAAAACAACTGTTAAAAATGCTGACTCAGCATTCACCACTGAAGCACCCATGTATCGTGATGTCATGACAGTATTAATAATTATACATTGAACAAGAAAACTATAGTTGGAAATGCTGACTCAGCAGTCCCAACTGAAGCACCCATATATGGTGATATCATGAGAGTTACACCGGTGACGCTGATGCTTGTAACATGTAAGTGTGTGATTCTATAACCTGTTTTCTGTTTTCTATGACATCGCATTGGGAAAAAGCAGCACCTGCGTCATCATTCATTTATTAATTCAACACACATGAAGCTTTCATTTCACTGTGCCATAACTCCCTGCCGAGTCATGTTTGCTGACCCCCGCGATTTATCCGCGCTCATCGCTCAGCGTGTCGCTGTGTAAACAAGGAGGGTGATTTTTCTGCTTTAGCTGTCACTTTAATCTACTTTACCTCTGCGCCCTGATAACACCTCGTTCGTCAGAATCCAGAGTGAAGGAGAGAGAGAAAAGAAAAAGCTGCAGCACAGCGCCCGTGTTGCTCTGCTACATTGACAAAATAGGCCATAACATTATACGACTGAGCTGCAGAGAGAGAGACGCAGTTTCATAACTAATGAGGGACACAGTGTAGTTAGCTCTCTTTATCATGAGGAAAAAACATGTCCCCCTAAGCGAATGTTACTCAGTGTTTAAATCAGATTCAGGAGAGTGTGTGTGTGTGCGCGTCCAGGACCCGGGGACAGGAACAAGACATTGAGTGAATTGTACACATTATTCAGCACATTTTGCTCTCAAACTGCCTAAATTCACATCAGCACAAATTCCCCGGGAGCTGGCTGTGATCCCAGATGATAAAACATCAGCTGGACGTGGACGCTGCACATGTTCAGCACCAACGCGACTTTGATATAAACACGGTAGAGAGCACAAGCAGGATTTTCTCTGGGAGGTTTAACGCCGCATTACGTTCGGAAGTGATGTCGCGTTCCGGAGAGAAGTCGTGGGGGGGACATAGAGGAACAGTTGAAAATGCTGACTCAGCAATCACAACTAATCCCAATAATGATGAGCAAAAGAAGTAAACAATGCTGACTCCCACCTAAATAACCTACACATTGTGATATCATAACAATATTAATTAGAATAAAAACAAGAAAATTACGGCTTCCTGTTGGTCTGCACCTCGACCTTGAGTGTTTGCACCTGGTGTCATTCCGATTGTCAGCACCTGGTCCCTTTTCCCTTTCCCCTTCTTATAGTTGACATTGAATGCTTGTAACGCACATATATGTTAGTAATGGAGGTCTACTTACATATATTAACTTGTTTTCATGGTCACGTATATGTTAGTTATGGAGGTCTACTTACATATATTAACTTGTTTTCATGGTCACACATATATGTTAGTTATGGAGGACTAAAAACACATTTCTTCCGACTCTACCTCGACTAAGACGACAAAAAAACAACAAAAAAAAAAACTTGTACATCGCACTTATGACTAGCACTTCATAGTTTGTTCTACTTGAAGCTCTTACTTACTTCTAGCTCTTATTTGTACCCAAATGTTTAAATGCACTTTTGTAAGTCGCTTTGGATAAAAGCGTCTGCTAAATGACATGTAATGTAATATATTAACTTGTTTTCATGGTCACATATATATGTTAGTTATGGAGGTCTATTTACATATATTAACTTGTTTTCATGGTCGCACATATATGTTAGTAATGGAGGTCTACTTACATATATTAACTTGTTTTCACGGTCACGTATATGTTAGTTATGGAGGTCTACTTACATATATTAACTTGTTTTCATGGTCACATATATATGTTAGTTATGTAAGTCTACTTACATATATTAACTTGTTTTCATGGTCACATATATATGTTAGTTATGGAGGTCTACTTACATATATTAACTTGTTTTCACGGTCACATATATGTTAGTTATGGAGGTCTACTTACATATATTAACTTGTTTTCACGGTCACATATATATGTTAGTTATGGAAGTCTACTTACATATATTAACTTGTTTTCATGGTCACATATATATGTTAGTTATGGAGGTCTACTTACATATATTAACTTGTTTTCAAGGTCACATATATGTTGGTGTAAGGTCTACTTACATATATTAACTTCTTTCATGGTCACACATATATGTTAGTTATGGAAGTCTACTTACATATATTAACTTGTTTTCACGGTCACACATACATGTTAGTTATTGAGGTCTACTTACATATATTAACTTGTTTTCATGGTCACATATATATGTTAGTTATGGAGGTCTACTTACATATATTAACTTGTTTTCACGGTCACATATATGTTGGTTATGTAAGTCTACTTACATATATTAACTTGTTTTCATGGTCACATATATATGTTAGTTATGGAGGTCTACTTACATATAAAATTGTTTTCATGGTCACATATATGTTAGTTATGGAGGTCTACTTACATATATTAACTTGTTTTCATGGTCACATATATATGTTAGTTATGGTCTACTTACATATATTGACTTGTTTTCATGGTCACATACAATGTTAGTTACGGAGGTCTACTTACATATACTAACTTGTTTTCATGGTTACATATATGTTAGTTACAGAGGTCTACTTACATACATATATGTTAGTTATGGAGGTCTACTTACATATATTAACTTGTTTTCATGGTCACATATATGTTAGTTATGGAGGTCTACTTACATATAGTAACTTGTTTTCATGGTCACATATATATGTTAGTTATGAGGTCTACTTACATATATTAACTTGTTTTCATGGTCACATATATGTTAGTTATGGAGGTCTACTTACATATATTAACTTGTTTTCATGGTCACATATATATTAGTTATGGAGGTCTACTTACATATATTAACTTGTTTTCATGGTCACATATATATTTTAGTTATGGAGGTCTACTTACATATATTAACTCGTTTTCATGGTCACATATATATGTTAGTTATGGAGGTCTACTTACATATATTAACTTGTTTTCATGGTCACATATATATGTTAGTTATGGAGGTCTACTTACATATATTAACTTGTTTTCATGGTCACACATATATGTTAGTTATGGAGGTCTACTTACATGTATTAACTTGTTTTCATGGTCACATATATGTTAGTTATGGAGGTCTACTTACATATATTAACTTGTTTTCATGATTAAAAACCTCCTAATCGCTGCAAACGAGCCAATTAAAATATCTCCTCACTGACGCTCTCGTCAGCCACGCTGTTTCAGACCAAAACCACACCCCCAGAACGTGGACTGTGTTGTGATTGGCCAGCCAACGAGAGCTTTCCCACTGTCCTGTGATTGGCTGTATTGGCTGAAGTACTTGGAAGTGACGTAATTGGTAGGCCAGCTCTCAGATACACACCTCCCCCACTGGCACGGTGGATGCTCTGCATCTCAGCAGCTACAACGAGAGTAGTTCTTCTTCTTCTGCGGTTGAATGTACGCAACCGGATGTGCCCGGACTAGTGCCCGCACCAGGAGGCGCTACGGTGGTGAGAGGAGTGGTGAGGCTTTCTGATGACATCATCAACATACGGAAGTGCCGATCCGCTTCGCAGATCCCAGGAAAACAATAAAACTCTATTTTCTCAGCAGTGGCTGAAGTGTTTGTTCTGAAACTTTAGGGTTTCATAAACGAGGTCATGACACAGATACACACACACGAACGCAGCGTTAATTGGAGCTTCCAGTCTATATCGCCTTTAAGCTACTCATTTCCCTTTGTCCTTTGTCAATGCATTATTTTGTCTCCATGTTCATCGTCGCCTTGTTCATGCTTAGAGTTTAGGATCTAGTTGATCTAGTTTATGTTAGTGATGGTGAGATGAAGCGTCATGAGGCATTGAACCACTTGAGCCAATTGGTTCAAGAAAGGGTTAATTTTTTGAAGCTTCACGTGCACACAAAACCACCTACTGGCCAAGTGTATAATCACAGGCAGCTGTATCTGAACCACATAATGTGTGATGCATTGAATCTTTGTGTCTGTTATGTCTGTTGGGAGTGACTATGAATTACAGAAAATGTATGACCAAATAATTTCTGTACATAAATTATCACATATGTGTATAATAATTATTTGTTTTAGTTTTTAGTATTCTGTGTGTGTAAATTTTCCCAAAATGGTAATATCATACTATGGCAGATTGTGCAATGTTTGAAAATGGCATAGGTGTAATCAGGCAGAAGACAGTGAAAGTGCTTGTGGAACTAGGAAAAGGGCACAGATTATGCTTGTATAACTTGGACAATGATGTACAGGACAGGGGAAATTTCATTAATTTTTATTCAGAAACAAGAGTTTCTCAACAGTTTTTGGTTTTAAACGATCCTTGGTGGCTCCATTCTATCACCTATCCTACTTTCCTCACTCTCCTAAATCTCTCTCTCTCCCTAAACTCTCCAAACTATCTCCAAACTATATAAACGCTATCCAAACTCTAGTATCCAAAC
The DNA here is from genome assembly GCF_019176455.1 of Solea senegalensis. NCBI lineage: Eukaryota > Metazoa > Chordata > Actinopteri > Pleuronectiformes > Soleidae > Solea > Solea senegalensis. Next base: position 26,814,152 of record NC_058024.1, on the reverse strand, counting down.
TCAACTGACCGCAACTCTTCTTCAAAAACCCACATTTTGAATGGAGCCTGAGGGGTCTCTATAGCTGTAAAACCTGACGGCAAAATCTGAACCACTTCCCGAAGCAATCACGTGGTACAGCCGGGCAGCGAGGCTTCGGACATCATCATTTTTGGCCCCTCCCCTAAATGAAGCAAGCCTCGATACGTGCTTCGTGGAAACGCCCCCTTCATTACTCGACGCACGCTTTGAAGCCTCGGCACATCTCTTAACATCACTAGTTTATGTTTTCATGTTTAGAGTTACGATCCAATTTGATGTAGTTTTCATTTTCTAGTTATAGGTTTGTTTTCTCGCTTTTCTCTTGCCTGTGGTATTCTTTTTTGTTCATGTTTTTGGTATCCCTTTTAGTTACTTCATACGAGACTGCATGTATCGTTTGAGATCTTGAGACAAGATACACTGATAAAAAAAAAAATGAATAATTAAATAATAGGGTTAGGGTAAATAACTAAATACAATCTCCTGAAAAGAGCCTTAACAGTGGCTAGAGGAGACTATAAATACACCCAAAACATTGTCACTCTTTCGTACAGAAATGATTTATTTATTCAAGAGCTGAGTGCAAAGTTGTGTCTTTTAATCATTGTGTAAATTCCCACATCTTCACATCTTGAACACATTTGTTTTACACGTACAAAACCAAATCATTGCAGGCTCGCAGGCATTTACATCATCATTTCCTGAAACAACAGGTGAATGTGTTTCAGCTTTGTTGCCACAACAAAACACCTGAGCTTACAGCTCCTGATGATGCGGGTGACATGAGGGTCATGGTGTCAGGAGATGTTCTCCTCCAACCAAAGCTCCTCCCATCAGCCACAGGAACCCGGAGGAGATCAGCCGAACTGAGCAGAGCAGAGGGACGTTTTGTTTTGTTTTGTTTTGTTTATTTGTTTGTTTGTAAATCTGCACTCTCTGAGCCTGAGGCAGAGGATGGACTCTGATGAAGACGTGTGTGCTTTTACATAACAAATGAGAAGTTTTGCCTGCGCTGCCCTGGTTTTTCCTTTTCGTTCCAGATAGACGCAAAAAGATATAACATTCTCTACTCACACTTAAATCTGATTAGGATTCTGTGCTACATACACTCACATTAAATACTGATGAGCACTGATGCAGATACATTCAAACTTAGTAGTTTATACTTTGTATGCAGTCAAGTATTAATGTTTAGAACAATTATGGTGAGGAACTTTATCTTCACAAAATTGTGGCTTCTAAAATTCACACATGGCCTTTAGAGTGTCAGATCTGGATCCTACAACAACAGAGTGTAGTACTATGACTACTATTACTACTACTGCTACTACTATTGCTACTACAACTACTACTACTGCTGCTATTACTATTACTTCTTCTATTACCACTTATCATAAAAAATAACATCAGATCTGGACCCTGCAGCAACAGAGTCACATGTTCCTGCAGAATTAGGACAGAGAGTGTACGACTACGATGACGACAACTACCACTACCATTACTGCTACTATTTTACAATTGGTGCTATTACTAGTACTATTACAACTACTTCTCTGAGTAATATTTCTACTACGAAAACTACTATTACTACTACTATAACTACAATTATTGCTACTATTTTACACTTGCTGCTATTACAATATTAATACTATTACAACTATTACTGCTACTGCTCTGACTAATATTCCTACTACTACTACTACTACTTCTACTACTATTTTTAACAAAAAAAAAATCTGGATCCTGCAGAATTAGAAAGGAGAGTATACTGATACTGCTACTACTATGACTACTATTCTTCCTACTATTACCACTACTAATAATAACAAAAGGTCTGGATCTTGCTGGATTAAGATAAAGAAGAAAAACATGTGGAGAGAGTGAGAACAAAGTTGATAAAATATTAAAATATGAATTTCAGTCTGGACTATGATGCATAAACAGCACAACGTCTACTTTATTAAAATACTACATTATTGTGAACTACAGACTCCTCCTTTCATATTCTGTAAACATCTCAGGCAAGAGGAGCATCATGGGAAAGAATGAAGTGGTGAGAGAGGAGGACGATGTTGATGATGATGATGATGATGATACATGATGATTAACTGCGTGTGACTCATCACATGTTCAAGCACAACTGAATAATTGAGAGCAACACAGCACAGAGTCTGCAACACACACAGAGCGCAAGGTTAACACGCAACAAGTACACAATATTTCAGACTGAGCACGGGCATTTTCACCAGAGAAAAAACTGCCGTTATTGTTTTCACTTTCCTTTTGACATTTTCTCATCTGTACGTATTTATAAATACAATAAAATGCACACAAAGAAGCATGGATTTAATAAAAAAAAATGAAGGGACTGTGACTGTGACAGTGGGTTGATGATAAACGGTTCATGATAGAAACACATGTATGAGAGATTTCAAATTAATCCTTCCTCTCTCTTTAACAATAAACATAACAGTATGCAATTATTATATATGAAGCAGAAAACATTGATTAAAAACAATTGCAATAAACTTAATACATATGTACTGTATATTAAATGTGAGGGCAGGGTGAAGGTGGTTTTCTATATAATATGTGTATATATATACACATATTATGAGCTAATATCATATTATATACACACATGTCTATATATATACATATATAGACATATATATATATATGTCTATATGTAAGACATATACAGTATATATATATATATATATATATATATATATGCCTATATATACATATATATTAACATTGATAAGTCTACAGACAGGACCTGTTTAAACCTGGGATTAAAATGGTTTTGCTGTTCTCCAGTTAAGTTTACATTCCCACCTTTCTGCAATGAGGTGAAGTTTACTCTCTCAGCCTGTTCTCAATTAAAACGCTGATGTCACTGCTTGGTGCGGTCACCAGTCACACCCTCGACAACATCTCTGCTGGGTGTGGTTCACAGCCAGAACCAGATCTGATGGAAAATGCTTTTCCATTACCTGACAGCTGATACTGCCAGTGGTTCTACAGTAAAAGCCACTGAGAATTAATATGTCTGAGTGACAGAACATGGATAAAACAGAGTATTTGCATTCCTCACATGGTCTGTGCACTGACAGATAGCTGAAATTTAGCAGTAGTGCTGCGCTGCGCTCTCAGACTTGGCCCTGAAATACCTGTCATGCTGTCACACGGCGGCTAACAAGGCGTCTTTTGTGTTCAGGTGCCTCCTTTGTTTGGGGTGAGTGAGCCGGGTGGCTCTGCGTGACAAAACCACAACAGATGCAGCGCTGCTACTCCCCCATCTACTCCTGTGTTTGGATTCAGTGGAAAACTTCCCTCAAATGTTTTGTGATCGTTAAACAAAGGTCTTCTGGGTTCGCAGTGAATGCTCCACTGATTTTCCGTTTCACATCACAATGTGCAACATTCTGGCATCAGCTTTCTTGCAATCGCAACGTAATATAATACACAGTATATCCTGCTTTTGACTCATTTTTACAAATATGTGTGGTTTTATGAGATATTGACATACTATCAGCACTGATTTCACCAAGCACGTGCCTAGAATCTTACTAAAAGCATGGCCGCTAGAAGGGACAAAAACAGATCCTAGCTACGACACCAAATCCACTCCAGCTCGTCTACAATGTCTTTAGAACACATTTCCTGGTCAAAAGTAACTCCAAGGTTCCTCACAGTGGAACTGGAAGCCAGGGTGATGTCATCTAAAGTGACAATGTGATCAGAAAGTTTTATAGGAATTTGTAAATTAATTGTACTAGTAAATTAATAATTTTCAAGAAATGTTTGCTAAATTAATGACAACTTTGTTTCATTAGGTTTAAAATTGTGCCAATTTGTTTGCGGACCCACAAAAAAAATCCAGTGACCCATCTGTGGGTCCTGACCCAGTCTTTGGGAATCACTTGTTTTGTGATCGTTAAACAAAGGTCTTCTGGGTTCGCAGTGAATGCTCCACTGATTTTCCGTTTCACATCACAATGTGCAACATTCTGGCATCAGCTTTCTTGCAATCGCAACGTAATATAATACACAGTATATCCTGCTTTTGACTCATTTTTACAAATATGTGTGGTTTTATGAGGTATTGACATACTATCAGCACTGATTTCACCAAGCACGTGCCTAGAATCTTAGAGACAGAAGAGACAGAAGAGAGAGAGGGAGACCAGTAGCAGATACCGAACAACTGTATCAGGTTACAAGTTTATACAGTTACTGATATCGACTTTTTAATTACAAAATAATAATAATGGTGACGATGAGCGTAGCCTCGGAAACTGGATCTTGATCCTGCAACCTGCATGATGAGAATACAGAGAGAGAGAGAGGGAATGAAGGAAAGACACAAACTAGGGAGAGAAAGAGACAAGGTTAATGACATATAAAAAGTCATAATCAAATGCTGAGTGTGAGAGAGTGAATGTGCGTGTACCACAGGAAAATCCCCCAGCAGTTTAGTTCTATAGCAGCATAACTAAGAGATGGTTTAGGTTTCCCTGAACCAGCTCTAACTATAAGCTTTATCAAAAAGGAAAGTTTTAAGTTTAACTTTAAATACAGAGAGAGTGTCCGCCTCCCGAACTATCATTGGAAGCTGGTTCCACAGGAGAGGAGCCTGGTAGCTAAAGGCTCTGCCTCCCATTCTACTCTTACAGACTCTGGGAACCACAAGTAAACCTGTATTTTGTGACCTAAGTGGTCTATTAGGATGGGTAAGACTAGGTCTTTCAGGTATGAAGGGGCCTGACAATTAAGTGCTTTGTACGTGAGGAGGAGGATTTTAAATTTAATTCTAAACTGTATGGGGAGCCAGTGTAGAGAAGCTAACACTGGAGTAATATGGTCTCTCTTTCTAGTTCCTGTCAGAACTCGTGCTGCAGCATTTTGAATTAACTGAAGGATTCTAACAGACTTGTTAGAACATCCTGCTAATAAGGAGTTACAGTAATCTAATCTAGATGTAACAAAAGCATGAACTAGTTTTTCAGCATCCTGTAAAGACAGAATGTTTCTAATTTTCATAATGTTCCGCAGGTGGAAGAAGGCTGTTCTGGAAATTAGTTTTATGTGTGAATCAAAAGACATTTCCTGGTCAAAAGTAACTCCAAGGTTCCTCACAGTGGAACTGGAAGCCAGGGTGATGTCATCTAAAGTGACAATGTGATCAGAAAGTTTTATAGGAATTTGTAAATTAATTGTACTAGTAAATTAATAATTTTCAAGAAATGTTTGCTAAATTAATGACAACTTTGTTTCATTAAGTTTAAAATTGTGCCAATTTGTTTGCGGACCCACAAAAAAAATCCAGTGACCCACCTGTGGGTCCTGACCCAGTCTTTGGGAATCACTGTTTGTTATAAACCATCACTTTCATTCTATGCTCTGATATTATGAGTTCCTGTGGTGGGCGGCGTGGTTCCGCCGGGGCCCTCAGGTCTGTTATTCCTGGGGCCCCTGAAGTCAACACCCCTGCTGGAACCCATTCTACAATATATATTCACATGCACATAACAACTTTTTTCTGCTGTGTCCCTGCAGACTTAACGGGGGAAACCATTGGAATCTGGACCGAGTCCAAAACACACAAAAAAAAAAAGGTCAATGTCCATATTTTCTTCATGTATTATGTCACTAACAGTCATTTGATCAGAGCAGATTAATTTAAATCTAAACTTTAAAGGTAACCTTCGTCTGAAACTATTTACATCAATACAACCTATTTTTTGTTTTCTCAAGTATTGGGAAAAAAAAAAAAAAAAACTTTTTGAAAACTATGAAAATTATGAAAACGTACTGTATAAGCCCCATCATTTTCCACTACAACAAAGTCAAGCCGGCTGATTGGTTAAAAGCCTGGTGTCATGAAAGAATGATGTGAAAATTAGGTTTGTTTGGCTTTGTAAACTGTTCACTCTACCATACCAATGTCCATTGAGAAAACCAGCGATTTTACACCACAGCACACAAGAGCGGTTCATCCACTGCTGCATCCCTCAGTTAAATGAAACGTGTATTTTTTTTTACTTCTGTGTTTGAAATGCTTTGTTCTAAGTTGCATAAGTGACACAAACTTAGCACATGAGGAAGCAGTAGACTGGCAGCTCCTGAGTCCTTGTGAGCTAAAAACACTGATTTTCTCTATGGACTTTGGTGTGGGAGAATGACTTCAGGTTCTAGTAAGAAAATGCTGTTTATTGGAAATTGATTTACTTGTATAATTCAGAGAAGTGTGTCTGCCTCTTCTACATTAGGTGGCAAAACGCCCCCTTCAGCTCGTTAGTATTAGGCAGTTTCGGGTTTAGCTAGCAGCTAACTGTTAGCATGTCAAGTCTTTCTACCATCCTATGTAAAATAATGTACACCTACTTAAATCTACAATATCTTAAGAACATATTCATTGCAACATTCTCACCATTAAAGAGCCTTATCCAAACACAACATACACACTGTAGCTTTCAGTGTATTCTACTGTGCCAAATGTTTGTTTATTTTGATTTATAACACAAATGCACAGTTGTTTGTGCTTACTGTGTGTAGTCAATGATTATGTTTTCAACCTCACCCAAAATCAAATTTCTTTTGGACTATATATTTCTTCTTACTATACACATATTACAATCTTAAACATTAAACTTGGCATTTTTTTGTCATAAATGAAGTTCTGCCTTAATTCAAGGTCAATGTTTATGCCAGAAATGGTCCTAAAGAGGTGAAATACACACGTACTGTACATATTTGTACAACATAATTAATTCCCATAAAGCCTAATTCTAACCCTTACCTGACATTTACTTAAGCCTGAGTAACTCTAACTCAAAGTCTTAACCCTCGAAAAGTCATTTAAAGTTTTTAAGACCAGACAAAAAGATCGATTTGATTGGACGGAAATCATCAGCTTAACTCATGTAATCTCTATTCACTAACAGCTGTGTGTGTGTGTGTGTGTGACACTAACATCATCATCCTCAGAACACAGAGCTGCTCTTTGTGTCTGGACCCAAACACAGATCACAGGAAATTAGAGTGGGAACAGTTGGTTGTTGTCGATGCTGGATTCACTGTCTGTGCTGATAATTATCAAGGTAGCTGCAGCTGGTGGTCAAGGTCAGACACACACAGTGCTTTAATTTAACAAAAATGGCTGTGGCATTTTTAGCCGCCACTATGCTATCATTGTTGTGTTTCACCACTGTGTGATACTCATGGGCACTAACTTTGTGTTCTTATGGAAGGAGGAGCAGACAGCACAGTGGATTTATCAGCCCTTTTTTTTGGTTTTTGATAAATGTAGCTGCAACGGTACAGAGATTGTGGCCGGAGTAAACCAAATGAATGAAGTTATAGACTATAAATCAAACACAATGAGCCAAAAGTCACTCCGACTCTACCTCGACTAAGACGAAAAAAACAAACAAAAAACTTGTACATCGCACTTATGACTAGCACTTAATTGTTTGTTCTACTTGAAGCTCTTACTTACTTCTAGCTCTTATATGTACCCAAATGTTTAAATGCACTTTTGTAAGTCGCTTTGGATAAAAGCGTCTGCTAAATGACATGTAATGTAATGTAATGTAATGTCACTGAAACAGAGATGAATGATCACTTTTATGCTGCAGCTTTCATATTAGTCATTGGGATAATTGTTGATATAGTGCAGAAAATATTGATCACTGCAACTTTTAATGGACAGAGTACATTTTGCATTTGCAGCCTAAAAGGGGAAGTTAAGGTAAGGTTGTGTCAGGTACTTACATTTGTCCTGTGTTTAGTCCACATGATGTTTGATGGAGGAAAAGTGAGGTCTTTCTTCCTGTCCACAAACACGCTAATCTCTCCAAAACATCTTTGTCCACAAGAAAGCACACACACACAAAAAAATCATGTTTAATCATGTGTTTTTGTTCCTGTTTTGTTTTGCTTACAGATCTTTGTTCCCCCACTTCCTGTTCCTGGTCTTTTCTGTGGTTTTCCCACCATTTACCTGACCAGACCCATCACTTCTACTTCTTCTTTTCTGAGGTTTTATGGCGGTTGGCAAACAACATTTTGGTCCACCATACGAAAATGATGATCTAACTGAACTATTAATTAAAAGCACACCCATCACTTCCTGTCCCTGCTGTTTTCACCAAGTCAACCTGCGCATTGAGCTCAGGGCGTCACATGACTCAGCCTCAGATGCGGCACAAATTAACTTTAAATCCACGGCGAACAGCCGATATATCGTAGAACCTGACAGAGTGAATATATCTGAACCTCATAATGCCTCCGGTGTGCTTTTTTTTACGATTTTAGAAACAGGTGGAGAGGACATTATTCCAGGCCTCCGGTATCCGGACATCTTCTAAGTTCTTCATCTTCTAAGTCTCCTCATAGACTCCAGAGAGTCACTGAAAATTTACAAGAGCCTGGTGGGAAATAAGTGGACTTAATCTGGCTGAATGTGACAAACATTCACCTCTGGAGTCTGCTGGCTAAAGATGGCACTGTTGTCACTGGATGGGTAAGTGTTGTGTTAGCAAAACGTTAGCATGAGCAATTGGCAGTGTAATGTGTTAGATGTGCTGTGCACCCATGCGTGCATACAACAAATATGCAACTTTGGACTTGCGATGATGTCATAGCCCTGTGTCTCTAAGTCTGTGGCAAACTTACAGAGCCACATACAGGCCTAGCATTTATACTTGGATCACTGATATCCACGACAGAGCACCTTGTGTTTGGGGATTCTGGAACAGCCTTCTTTGGCACCCTGTCTTCACAGTTAGATAGACAGATAACAGATAATCAGACTTGCGTACCTTTATTTGGTAGGCGGGGTGTGGTCTGTGGTCTGTGTCTGGGAGATACATAGCATTTGTCTCAACAAGACATCAAGCTTTGTATGAGAATAGACTGCAGGAAGGAAGGAAGGACACTTTTCTGTCGCCCCAATCAGCTGCCTGTTGTGGGTCTAGCTCCACTCATACCGCACTGTACTATTACTCTGGTAATCCAGAGGAGGGATACTGAAAAGGGGAAGGGTTGGCGCTGGTTATTTGGGGACTATTATTAATGGAAACGCAAGAAACTATGTACCGTACCTTTCCACTTGGTGGAACCTTGGTGTTTTATTTGATGGTAATTTGAATTTTAAAAAAGCAAATACACAATGTTGTAAAGATCGGTTTCTGTCAGGTATTCGTCTGCCGGGCCAAAGTGAAGTCCTTTTTTAACTTGTCACAACCTCCAGGTGGCCATATACGCCTTTATTAAACTTAAGGCTTGACTGTTGCAGTGCACTTTATGTTGGCGTCCCCTAACTGCCTCGCCCCAGTCTATTTAACTGACAATTTAACTGTTTGTGAGCACGGCAAGGCTTTACAGTCGTCCAACTTGCATGATATAAACACTGGGGTGACCCAGGCCATGCAGGCTCAGGAATAACCTCTCACACCCATGTTATCACTGACCTGGGGCCTCTTCAAATATAAACTCAAAACCTATTTATTCAGAATGGCTTTTAATACCCCACCGTGTGGTGACACATTTTTATTCTTTTGTATTTTTATGCTCTGGTCTTTGTTTCTGTACTGTCTGTCTGTATTGTTGATATTTTGTGTAGCACTTCGGTCACCTGTGGGTTGTTCTAAAGTAAATTACATTACGTATTTATATACTACATCGTTTAGGGTCGTTTTGGGGGGATTTCATGTGTCTCTTGACACAAAACAATGTTTACAGAGAGGTTTTAAAGACATAGGGATAGCTCTGTTTCTGCATGAAACCTGTTTTTCCTTGCTTCAAGCTGCACTTGAACTATCACTTTAAACTTTATCTTCTCTGCGGGGATTTGCATCAGTACATGTTTGTCTTTAAACTTTGCCATCGCTTCCATCCACACAGAGGTAGTGTGTTTTTCATCTGGACCGTCCACAACAGTAAAAGGTTTGGCTTCATGCGGTGAATGAAGTCCCTGGCAGACGTCCAGTAGATGTAGGGGGAGATTGAGTAAGTTGTTGTCTCCCTGAGGAAGCATCGCCACGAGACCCAAGAGTGCCCGGTCATTACTCTGCTCCAGTTATGTATGTCAAGACTGTATAAGGTTTCACACGAACACGCAGGGAACAAGCCTGGGAGAACATTCGACGGCGGGGAGTCAGGAAGTGGACAATAATTCAAAACAGAGCTGCAACAAAAGAGGCCCTTTGAATGTATTGACTTTTAAACTGTATCTTTTATCCACACAGCATATTTGGAATATGCTGAACATCTGACCAGAGAGCTTAGATGGTTTTGACAAGTTTTTATGGATGTTTTAATACTTTTTGTCTCCACTACTTAAATCCATCGTAAGTGATGTGTTTACAGGCTGACCACAACTGTGTTCAATACTGAACAATACAAGTACAAATGTTTTTTAAAGGCTCTTCTCAAGCCCACAAAGGGTGAGAAACTGACACCCACCAGACAGAGCTTTTACATTACATGTCATTTAGCAGACGCTTTTATAAGTGACTTACAATAAGTGCATTTAAACATTTGGGTACAAATAAGAGCTAGAAGTAAGTAAGACCTTCAAGTAAACCAAACTATGAAGTGCTAGTCATAAGTGCAATGTATACGTTCTTTTTTTTTTTTTTTTTGTCGTCGTCATCTTAGTCGAGGTAGAGTCAGAAGAAATGTGTTTTTAGTCGGCAGCTTAAGATGTGGAGCAGGGGTGTCAAACGTATGGCCCGGGGGCCAGAGCCGGCACACCAGAGGGTCCAATCCGGCCCACAGGATGAATTTGTTAAAATTTCACACTACGATTACAATCTAAATCTCTTCCAGATACCTGTGACTAAATGTTTGTGCCTTTTTAGATCTAGTGTGATGTGTAAATAGTACATTTAGGCAAGATATTGTTGAAATTGCACTTATATTTCTCAAGAAATTTCATGTTTTGTAAAAATATCCTTCATTAAATGTAAAACAAAGGAGAAAAAAAGCAAGGAGTTCTTGTTGTTCATTATGCTATTATTTTACTATTTTTACCGGTCCAGCCCACTTGAGATCAAATTGTGCTGTATGTGACCCCTGAACAAAAATGAGTGTGACACCCCTGATGTGGAGGCTTTCCGCTGTCCGGATGTCGATGGGGAGCTCGTTCCATTATTTGGGAGTGAGGACAGTGAACAGTCTCGAGTTCTGCGAATGCCTTCTCGAGACTTGGGTGGAGTGACACTGAAAGTGATGGTTCAGGGTTTTTGAAATACTGCTGCATAGTTCTAGTGCATCGTCGGTGCAGATTAAGCCAAAAACAAGGGGCTCACTGAGTAAAATCAATGCCCACGTATGTTGACAGAGCCTAAAACATGTATTCCCTGCTTTATCTTGCTATTAAACAGCATTTTCTGGCAGGAAACTGATGTTAGTTAACCTTTCTCTCTCTCTCACACTCAAGTCACAAAATTATACATTTTAACTTACTGACGGGGGCAGCAGTGGGTCAACGACGTCTGTGTGCCATGATGTAATTTTCTCCATGGGGTCTGGTGCAGGGAAAAATTCACTTTTTTTTTGATTTTGTGTGATAAAGTGGAAAACATATCATTAACTTTTGATGACATAGATTTTAATAAGGTCAACGTTTTTGTTCATCTCTTTTTCATGTGTCTCTGCTGGACGGCGTGAGCAAACATTGACGTCTCAAGCTGGTTCTCAGCACGGTGAGGCGGGGGTGGGGGGGCAACCACAGTGTTGTCAGCATTATGTGTCAATACCTTATACAAACACACTTCAAAAAACCTGAATTAGCCCTTTGAGGGGTATTATCCCACTGTCAACAGCCGTGCTGTTCCCAGAGCTGAGTCTTGTCCAACAAAAGTGCTTTCAACTGTTCTTACACCGACTCTTTCACGCCATTTACATCCACTTTAATGCGGTGATATGTGAATATTTGATGCCTCGCTCTCAATATCTTGAATTGCATTCCAACCCGAGACACATCTACACTAAGGCTAACCATTCACATATACATAAAAACCTGATTGCCGGGCTTGTTGCAGGTTGCATAACTGTGGAAGCAGTTGGATCCACTTCAGTGAGCAGTCAGTAAAGCATGAGCAGCTCGACAGCAGCAGCATCATGTGCTCTGTTACACTGATCTGTGCTGTACAGCGTTCACTGTCCTTAGCAGGAAGCTTTCTCTCCGCTCAGAGGCCTATTTCTCTGCCACAGTCTGCAGACACACCGCAGGTCTTCACTGACTTTTCACTGTGATCCAATTTGGCACCGCTGCTCAAACGACTCATGCATGTGCAGGCTTCATTAACAGAGAGGGAGACAAAAATGATTTTAGCCACCTCACAAAAGGCATTAAATATAGGTTTATCACTTGTTTCTGATGTTAGATAGTGATTGCCTGCCTGGAAACTGAAGTCTGTGTCACATTGTAAACCACTTACTCTTTTGTACCAAAGTCCATAGAGAAAATCAACGATTTTACGTCATAGCACACGGGAGCTGTTGATCCACTGCTGCCTAAGTGATGTTTAAATGTGTTATTTTGTGACTTCTGTTTTTGAAATCCATTGTTCAGACACCTTAGTGACACAAACTAACCAGACGTGGCAGCAGTAGACCAGAACCTCCTGTGTCCCCATAAGCTAAAAATGCTGATTTACTCTATGGACTTTGGTGTGGGAGATTGAGCGGCTTACAAACTTGTGAGCAATTATGTGTGTATAGTTTAAAGTGTTAGTTCTGAAGTATAATTGTCTGATGTTCTGATAGATAGTTAGTTTACACCCCTAACCGACCAGTGACGGAGACGTTTGCTCTTACTGTAAACCAGCTGGGACACAAGAAATCACCAACAAAAAGCCACAAAAAATAAATTATATGCTTGCTTAGGTCTGTGATATCTTTATAATATGTTTTTTGTCAATTTATCTTGTCACTAGACAGCTTTTTCCAGCTGGAAACCAAAATATGTACTGTATGTCCTACACCAAAATCCATTGAGAAAATCAGTGATTTTAGCCCATAGGGACACAGGAGCTTCTGCTCTTCTGCTTCCTCATTTTTCAAGTTAGTGTCACCGATGTAAACCTGAATGAAGGATTTTAGACACTGAAGTCAAGTGAAATAACACACTTGAATTCACTCATGGAGACAGTGGTGGATTAACAACTGCTGCGTGCTGTGATGTAAAATCGCTGATTTTCTCATTGGAATTTGGTGTGGGGAGAGAAAAAACACAAACGTCAGTTTCCCCGTCAAAGAAGGCTGACAAAGATAACAGAGATATCATGTGTGCCTTCTGCTACCCTTCCATTCAAAAAACTCTTTAAAAGAAAGAGACATGTATTAACAAGATGTGTGTGAATCTGCATTATCACTGTCATTTGTAATGACTGGATTTTCTTCTAGGGACAGCGATTCTCATTATCAGTTTTGTAAACCTCTGAGAAAAACAAGCCCCTGTGCAGACTGGAGCATGTGTCTTCAGTCTCAGTGGCTCACTAACCCAGATACATGTTTCGCCCCATGGTGTGAAGCTTAATTTGAAAGAGAAAATCCACACCATAATGCCATTTATCTTTTTCAGGAAATGAAAAACATGAGAACAAACGCCGCGTGTGCCACATGCCGTTTTCCCTGTCGGACTCGTTTCATGTCATTTCAGTCGTGAATTTGTCACTTTCACCCAAATTACTATCGTATTTCAGCGAATTTGTCGAATTTCTCTTGTTATCAGTCAGTGAGAAAACATTGTGTTGAAATAATCTGCAACTGTAGATGGAAATATTCTTGACCTGAGGTGCAGGCCATGTCCTGTAGGACTGAGCCTGAACCTTGACCTCTCTTGTATTTCTAGTGTTTTCATTTTTTAGAGAGAGAGGAATTTAACTGAAAAAAGAAAAAAAGAATCACACATTAATAACACGTTTTTGCTCTCAATTTTTGTCAGTTTTTAATTACAAAACTAGTTTGTAACATATAATACAGAGTATATCTCCAAAGTCTCCAGTAGATTATACTACATCATCTATTTGAAAAAAAACCTTTTGGCAATTAATATTTATTAATAATTCAGAAAATTGGTTGTCATGGTCATCAGAATACAAGGTAGAAATCACTGCACACTTCACTGGTGTCCTGTAGAATATACTCTTTTTAGGAAAAGAAAACCACACTTTTTCACAATTTCTTATCCTTATACATGCTTTCTATTAAGAATATGAGTTAAAATCATCACTATAATACAATGCAGTGTCTATGAAATGACTATAGACTTTATTGATCTCCTGTAGATTATACCACAACACTTTTTAAGACAAAAAAACACTTTTTTTATCATTTCTGGGATTTTTTCATTTAGAATATGAGTTAAAAAAACAACAAAAAAAAAACACCTTTTCTGTGCCTTAATTTGGTTTTGAGTGTTGTCTCCATGAGCTAAAATGTTGATTTTCTTATTATGGATTTTGGTTTTGAGGAGAATGAGTGGTCTTAACACTTATGGTGGGGTTTATATATAGTTTATGTTTTTATGTTTTGTTTGTTTTTTTTGTTTTCAACATGTGCATCAATTCTTTATTTTCCCAATGTGTTAAAGACTTGACTAACATGCTTAGTTACTGTTGTGTCAGCTTTAATTAATCCATGAAAACATCATGCCGTATAATGTCAGTGATCATATGAATACTGATACATATTACCTTCATATTTATGTAGGTTATTCACTCATATTTTAAAATTGTCCTACCTTTACAGGTTTGGAAAATATGCAGCTCCTGCCTGAACTTTAAAAAATGTTTTGTATAAAAGTTAATAACAGTTCATTCCAGGCAGAACATGGAGTATAACCTTTACTGTGAGACAGGTGTGTGTGTGTGTGTGTGTGTTTGCTTGCTCTCCTGCCGGCTTACACTTGTATTGATCGCCATAAACGTGCTCATGAACTATATACTTCTCACACGTCTCGCCTCTGAGGCTCACACAGCGCCGCTGGGACCAGGACTGGAGATTATGGTATGTGGTTTTACCACCATAACCTCCTCCTCCTCTACCTTCAAACCCCCCCATCACTTATGAAATGGCTGTACCTGCTCTTATATATGTTATCTTGTGTGTAAGAGTGCTTCATTTTAAAAACAATGTATTCACATCTGTATAACCTCTGCATTGTGCTGGACTGAAATTTTGTATTTTAAGACAACCTGTCCTCCAACTGAAACGTACATATGGGTAGTTTTTTCAACCCCTAAAAACGTACATATAGATCTTTTTCTGAAAACGTGACTGTGGGTCATGTTTTTCAAACCCCTGAATGCGACGTAAAGGTATGTTTTTACTAGTATTTTCTAACTCGAATATGCACAGATGTTACTGAGGATAGGGTTATGGCAAAAAAGTGATGCCACCTTTGGTTAGTTTGTATCACTGAGGTGAACCTGAACTGTGGATTTCAAATACCCTACTCATAAAATTACACTTTGAAATCTTACTCAAGGAGGCAACAGTGGATCAGCAACTCCTGTGTGCTGTGATGTAAAATCTCTAATTTTCTCTATGGACTTTGGTATGTGGCATAATGAGCAGTTTGCAAAGTGACACAAACTTCAGTTTCCAGTCATAAAATTACATCAAAGGGTGAAAAAAACCCTTAGGCTGGTTGACAGCGCCACATAGGGGTCATACACAGCAGAACCTCTGTGTCAAGGAAAGTGAAAAATGTTTTGATTGCTTTATAGAAAATAAATTACTTAAAATTTCTTAAATTGCTTTTAAGAAAAACTAATTTGGAAAAATACAGCATCAAAAATTTTTTGAAACAAAAATAGTTTTCCGTTTCTCCTTTCTCCTTAAAATATTTAAAAAATGCCCTAAAAGAGTATTTTTTCCACCTTTTTTCCCTAAAAATTTTATTCTTTTTTGCCCAAAAAGAAAATAATTTTTTTTTTAAAAGGGTAAATAAAAAAAACATCTCAAAACTTTTTTTAGATGTTTTTCTAATTTCTTTTTTTCTTTTCTCGACGTTATGACATTCACTTCTTTGTTTTCTTTTCTCTCTTTTTTGGGAAAAGGTTGTAAAAATGTTTTGTTTTTTTGGGGGTGTCCCAAAGTTAGAAATATTTTTTAGTATGATATTACTTCAAGAAAAAAAAGAAAAAAAACAAAACTCCTAACAATTACAAACAAGTTACTTTTGTATGCAATAAAAGAAATAACATTAAATAAATAAATAAATAAATAAGTATATATATATTTTTTTCAATTTCTTTCCCCAAAAGGAGAAATAAGAAATGAATGCTCCTAAATCCCAAATATCCTTTGCCCTGTTCTGTTCTGCCCTTTATTTATCCCCGAAAACTCCCACAAACACTCAAGTGGAAACTACATTCGTGAACGTGTCTGGAACAATAAAGCAAATAAATAACCACATTCTTCTCTTTTTTTGATGGGATTACATCGTGAAGAACCAGTTGAGAGAAACCCACTGCATATTATTTACTATAGAAGTCGTTTAATGGGATTAGCTTTATTGTGGTCAGATGTGGAAAATTTTCCGGCTCCGCTCTTTGGGCGATCCGAGGAGTTTGAATATTAACAAATGTGTGTCTTCTGCTTTTAGGCTGATTTGAACAGATTATCTGCCCAAATTATCCTGTAGTGTGAGGGATTAACAGATGTGATTTTTAAGTCTTTTTAACTTATCTACAGTTCGGCATTATTAGCTTTGATTCTTGTGTCGGACGTCACGCACATGACTGGTCCAGTGATGACACTCTATGACCAATCAGTCTTAACCTTAAACCTATGGTAATTGGAGCTTTTGGGGATGTTCTAGCTGTAGTCCTTGTAGTTCCTTCAACTAGAATGGTCTCTAAAGTCTGATTTTAGTAATTAGTATACACACTTCATGTATGGCTTAATGTGAAATTGCCAATTTTCTCAATGGACTTTGGTGCAGCGGGAGGTCAGTTTTACAAAATGACATAAACTTCCATTTCCAGTGAGGAAGGTATATTAGGTATTATAGACTTAACAGGGTGTTGATTTTATTAGGTGAGCCCTTTGTTAAGCATCTTATATCTGTGTTTCCTTGTGTCTCTAAGCCAAAATGACCTAGAATCCATCTGATAAAACATTTAATTCAGTTTATTCTTTTGACACATCCTTATAACTTTACTTTATTGAACATACATTAACCCTTCTACACTATAGAGTCCTAAATATTGCCAGAAAAATTTGCAGGAAAAAAACCCTACTTAAAATAAGTGAAAGTATCATGTTCTTTTAGGCTTGACTTGAACAGGTGAACACTTAAACTGCCTCTAAGCCTCGAGAGAAGAACAAGTCATGCCATGAAAGCATTCTCCCACCTCTCTTTTACTCTGAGCAGGTGAAAAAAATAATCCTCATATCCAGGCTATTAGTCACAGAGGATTAGACCCTGGCAGAGATGAGCGGAGGCAGATTAACAGCTTACAATGGTATAATGGAATCCTTAAGGAAAAATAAGAGTCCTCTTATTTCCTCTATGAAACTACTGTACATACATGACAATGATAAAGTGTCTGATCATGTCTTTTCTTGTGTTTTATTGTTGTGTTTTTAGTCCTTCACAGCTTCACTTTGAGCCAACTCTCTCACAGTTCCTGCTCCTGCAGCAGCTGTTAAAGAATGTGATTTTTTTTAATATCACCTTTTATTGCTTTGTACTGTTGACACTCTTCCCTTAATTTTCTGCTTCTCTCCATTTCCTCTCTCCAGCAGTTTTGATTGAGTTATCGCGACTGACGGAAATCTGTGACTGGTTTTGATGGAAGTTGATAACATCAGGGTCTAATGCTGCACTACTTCTGATGTTTCAGGAAACCTTTTTGTTATTTCATGACGGAAAAGTGGTTTATTTGAAGTGTGACACGCATGTGATTTTTTGGATTTTTCTTCAGCACAGTTTGAAAGAGCTTTGGAATCACATTTTCTCACACAAGCAACTCAATTTTGTCAAGTAAATTTAGTGAAATCAGTGTTTCTCTTTCATAAAATCAGTTATGTTCACTTTTATCCTGTTTATTTGCTTGTTTGCAGCGTAGTACTAGAATAGGCTTATGTTTGTTAGTGTAATTGTCAAACAGTGGCGGTTATGTTAGTTTAGTTGGTGTGGGTAGTTAGGTTTTTCGGTTTTGTTACGTCACTTCCTGTTTTATTTTGGTGATGGGTTTCCACTGTCTGTGTTCACTGTCTATGTCTTCACCACAGCCTGCTGATTAGTAACCACTTCCACCTGGTGATAATTAACCCTGCACCTTTAAAAGTTTCACTCCCCCCTTGTCAGTGCATCACAGATGAGTATTCAGAGAAGACCATGTTATAGATTCTAGTGTTTGTATCGCATAGTTTCCCTGTTCATGGTATTATCACAGCAAGGCTGTCGTTTTGATTTCAGTTTTTTTCAGCAAGTCTGTAGTTTTATTTTCTAGTTTTCACAGCTTGGCTGTGGATTTCTGTGTTTTTGAGGAGTTTTTTGAGCCTGTTTGCTCCCTCCCTGAGTTTTGTTTTTACCTCTGGTCAACTTTTCATTTTTGCTTATCCAAGCAAATAAACCTTTTTGAAACCTGCTTATTTTTTTGTGCATTTGAGTCCAAGATCTTGACTCCCGCCTTGACAGTGATGTTTCCTTTTTTTCTTTTTGAAGAGAAGAAGACATTTTGTATGGAAGCCCATTTCCATACAAAATTAACAATTAACAATTAAAAATATCCTCAAAGCAAGTCATACTTACATACTTACTGACTTATCATGAGACAAAAAGTCAAATTATGAGACAAAGTCACAATTATGAGATTAAAAAAATCAAAATTATGAGATAATGCTGATTGCAGCTTTGAGTTTTATTGATTTTTTTGATTTATTGATGTATGTATATAGTTAGTTAGTTCATCAGTTCATCCTGTGGTCAAACGTCACCTGTTTCCTGTCACCTGACGTTTTCACATCAGAAAAGTATAACAACTGCTCACTCTGCTGGTGACATTAGGTATTACGGTGTGAGGGAAGTGTACCTATGATGTACCTAATCTAGAGTCGGTCGTGGCGCACCCCCGGCGGAGGGAATTTCATGTCAAATTTATGTGTGACACTGTTGTATGATAAAGTCGGCATCAATTCATGATAAAAACTGTTGAAAAGTTGAAATATGGAGATTAAAGGTTTCTGCCCAACAGTGATTGATGAATATTGAATATTTATTGACCTAAATGGATTCGTTAAAAGACTATATTTCTTTAAAAATAAATAAAATAAAACTGACTAAAACTTTTTTGAGTTTCCGTCGACTAAAATTGGACTAAAACTATCACATATAGAAATGACTGAAACATGACAAAAACTAATAAGCGTGTTAGTCCAAAAGACTACCACTAAGACTAAATCTAGAATGGCTTCCAAAAACAACACTGCACAGTACACCATCCAGAGAAACATCCAGACAAGTGGAGAAAACTGCTGAACAGTCCAGACCAGGAGCTGTGTGTTGAATATCAGAAAATGGAAGAGAGGTGATGCTTGTCCATGAAAATGAACCTCTTTTCCACTACAGCACAGTTCCACTTCCTGCAAATTTGATTGGTCTTTGTATATCTGACTAATTATTAAACTATTCAATGTAATCAACACATTTAATTAAGATTTTCTGCAAAATGCAATAGCTTACAACATTCATCTTATTTGCTCTGTTTACATAGCAATGATGACACCTATCAGTGATTTACTACTGCCTTAAAAATTACACTCGCAATGGATAAGATAAGGGTAATTTAATAGCATTTAATAGGGTTAGGTAGAGTAAGCAGAGCCTGTCTCCCACGTAATCCTTCCCCCGAACAGCGTCCCGCACCCCCTCCCAAGACCGAGGAACAGCAACATTCCAATACCTCACACTTTTTGTGTGGGCAGCATATGGGTCCCTTTGTCTCCTCCCATAACGCACCTCCGTCCACAACCCATCCTGCGGACGGACCATCATGAGTCCTGATCTAAGGTTTTTTCTTACAGGCAGCTTTGTATCATATATAATAGTATTTTAGTGTGCGTGTGTGTGTATGTACGTATGTATCTACGTGCCGTTAACCCGCAACGTTTTGACCCAAAGAGGTCTTCTTCAGGCGGTCGCTTTGGCACATTTTTTTTTAAAATAGGGTCACTACTATCGAGGGACAGTTTTTTCCTTCTCTCAAGCCGTGATAGGAGTGAGCTCCAGAAGGCCGAGCTCTCCTCTTATACCCCAGGAGCCTAGGACACCCCCCCAAGTGGGATTGCCCCAGACACCAAGGAGCCAAATGTTGCAAGCCAGCTGTCCTCCTATGTTTTCAGGTTTGTTACCTACTTTTTATTGCAAACATGAGTGTAGTGTTTTAAAAACCTCTTAATCCTGTGTACTTTTAATAAAATAATCCTCTCCCCATAAGGGTTAGGGTAAGGGTAAGGGTAAGGGTAAGGGTAAGGTAAGGGTTAGGGTTAGGGTTAGGGTTAGGGTTAGGGTAAGGGTTAGGGTAAGGGGGTTAGGGTAAGGGTAAGGGTTAGGGTTAGGGTAAGGGTTAGGGTTAGGGGTAAGGGTTAGGGTTAGGGGTTAGGGGTAAGGGTTAGGGTTAGGGTTTAAGGGTTAGGGTTAGGGTTAGGGTTTAGGGTTAGGTATAGGGATGAAAACCACCATTTTGCGGTCATTCCGCGAATAACTTTTGAACGAAGGGTGGATCGACTCCAAACCAACGTCCGCCCCCCCATTTAGGCACCCTCCGGAGCCCCTGGTGAAACCCCCGTGATTGTGGGACAAAAGGAAGCCGAGATATGGAAAAATGACCGAAAATTCTTCGGTCATTCTGAACTTATCTTGAGTTAGGAAGGTGCTAGAAAGCCGAGGTAGGTGTCCAAGGATGCGTCTCGAGGAGCCGCACTTAGCCAGCCTAAAACACCCCATGACCAAACGTGTAGTTTTTGAGTTATTTCCCAAAAACCGTCAAAATCTGACTTTTTCGGATTGACTTGAATTTTTGTCCTACCCCCTAATGTGGCCACGGGCTTTCCAATGCACTAGGAGTGGAGTCTCCCAAACGTTCGCGGGCGGAGTTATGGCCGATTGAAAATCGCCATTCAATGCGAAAATTTCACCAAGTGCCAGGTTAGGGTAAGGGTTAGGGTAGGGAAGGGAAAAAGAGAATTTCATCACTGCGAAGCAGTGATGAAATTCGTGCACACTCCATCCAGTCCTATGTAGCACCACAACTAGACCTCATTAAGACCATGTGGAATTAAAGTGCCTAATTTCATTATCCAGGCCCTCTCGGCTCTCCGTCTCTGGGCCACGTTCCAATTCGGGTTTGATTCAAGAACGGAGGCCTGAACTGAATCCCAGCCGTGCTGAAGAAAGTGTTTAACCAAGTGAGTATGGATGTCTTTCTTTCTTAAAATGTTATGTCTATGTCGTGAGAATCTGGTGCGAATCGTGTTTCCAGTCTCACCGACATATTTAAGTCCACATTGTTTGCAAATTATTATATAAACACAGTTTCTGGAATTAATATTTCCCTTATTATCAATTTGGTATGTAAATTTGGTCCTATTATTAGACACCCATACTTGCTGTTTAAAGAATTTATCCAGTGGCCTTGGTTTGGGATCAGTAAATTTAGGAATTTTTGCTTTTACCAGGTAATCCTTCAGATTTTTGTTTTTTCTAAATGCAGCAATGATCCTATGATTATGTAAGGGTTAGAAAAAAAGCATTTGGACCCCACTGTCCACAAGGGGCAGAGGAGTCAGTGCGCACACCATCCGGGACATCCCCGGCAGGGTCCGCCCAGTCCCCCAGAGCCCGTCCTGGAAGAGAGAGGAGGAAGAGAGAGAGAGAGAGAGAGAGAGAGAGAGAGAGACACAAAGATCTTCTGAAGGGTCAGAGCCAGGTCAGGATTAGGGTTAGGTGTTGGGCAAGGAGTCAGAGAGGGTTAGGGTTAGAGCAAAAGAGTCAGGGCTAGATGGTAAGGGTTAGGGTTAGGGTAGGGTAAGGGTTAGGGTCAGGTATAGGGATGAAAACCACCATTTTTGCGGTCATTCGGTTAGGGTAAGGGTTAGGTTAGGGTAAGGGTTAGGTATAGGGATGAAAACCACCATTTTGGTCATAGGGTAGGGTGGGTTAGGGGTAGGGTAAGGGTTAGGGTAAGGGTTAGGGGTAAGGGTTAGGGTAAGGGTTAGGGTTAGGGGGTAAGGGTTGGGGTTAGGGTTAAGGGTTAGGAGTAAAGGGTTAGGTAGGAGGGTTAGGGGTAGGGTTAAAGGGTTAGGGTTAGGGTAGGGTTAGGGTTAGGGTTAGGGTTAGGAGGGTTAGGGTAAGGTATAGGGATGAAAACCACCATTTTGCGGTCATTCCGCGAATAACTTTTGAACGAAGTGTCGGATCGACTCCAAACCAACGTCCGCCCCCCCATTTAGGCACCCTCCGGAGCCCCTGGTGAAACCCCCGTGATTGTGGGACAAAAGGAAGCCGAGATATGGAAAAATGACCGAAAATTCTTCGGTCATTCTGAACTTATCTCGAGTTAGGAAGGTGCTAGAAAGCCGAGGTAGGTGTCCAAGGATGCGTCTTGAGGAGCCGCACTTAGCCAGCCTAAAACACCCCATGACCAAACGTGTAGTTTTTGAGTTATTTCCCAAAAACCGTCAAAATCTGACTTTTTCGGATTGACTTGAGTTTTTGTCGTACCCCCTAATGTGGCCACGGGCTTTCCAATGCACTAGGAGTGGAGTCTCCCAAACTTTCGCGGGTGGAGTTATGGCCGATTGAAAATCGCCATTCAGTGCGAAAATTTCACCAAGTGCCAGGTTAGGGTAAGGGTTAGGGTAGGGAAGGGAAAAAGAGAATTTCATCACTGCAAAGCAGTGATGAAATTCGTGCACACTCCATCCAGTCCTATGTAGCACCACAACTAGACCTCATTAAGACCATGTGGAATTAAAGTGCCTAATTTCATTATCCAGGCCCTCTCGGCTCTCCGTCTCTGGGCCACATTCCAATTCGGGTTTGATTCAAGAACGGAGGCCTGAACTGAATCCCAGCCGTGCTGAAGAAAGTGTTTAACCAAGTGAGTATGGATGTCTTTCTTTCTTAAAATGTTATGTCTATGTCGTGAGAATCTGGTGCGAATCGTGTTTCCAGTCTCACCGACATATTTAAGTCCACATTGTTTGCAAATTATTATATAAACACAGTTTCTGGAATTAATATTTCCCTTATTATCAATTTGGTATGTAAATTTGGTCCTATTATTAGACACCCATACTTGCTGTTTAAAGAATTTATCCAGTGGCCTTGGTTTGGGATCAGTAAATTTAGGAATTTTTGCTTTTACCAGGTAATCCTTCAGATTTTTGTTTTTTCTAAATGCAGCAATGATCCTATGATTATGTAAGGGTTAGAAAAAAAGCATTTGGACCCCACTGTCCACAAGGGGCAGAGGAGTCAGTGCGCACACCATCCGGGACATCCCCGGCAGGGTCCGCCCAGTCCCCCAGAGCCCGTCCTGTAAGAGAGAGGAGAAAGAGAGAGAGAGAGAGAGAGAGAGAGAGAGAGACACACAAAGATCTTCTGAAGGGTCAGAGCCAGGTCAGGATTAGGGTTAGGTGTTGGGCAAGGAGTCAGAGAGGGTTAGGGTTAGAGCAAAAGAGTCAGGGCTAGATGGTAAGGGTTAGGGTTAGGGTAGAGATCAGGCAGGACTGATTATCGTGAGAAACCAAAGGTAAGGGGTTAAAAAGCACATTTGACATCGGTAGCCAGTTCAGACACGAGGATTGTGAGGTGCGTTGACGAGTCCCGTTTTAGTCCTTGTGTTGAAAGAGACAGCGTGGGCATTAGTCACAGGCACAGACACTGACTCACTCAGATTAAGACGGATGAAAGTGGGAGCCGGTAATGAGCGCGCGAACCTCAGCGATCACATTTAAGCCATCGTCATCTTGACTTCACATAAAGGTCTTTCTGTCGCACTGAGAGCGCCGCATTGTGTTTATGCTGCGTCCGTCTGCTCCATCGTCCTTCATCACTCACTCACTCACTCACTCACTCACTCATCTGTCCAAGTTTGCTCAGAGCAGGTTGACCGGTTGCCAAGGCGATGAGAGTGCTGGTAACTTTGCTGCTACCTTGACAACGGGCCAACACGCAGTGTGTTATCAGTGGGACAATGGGCTCAGAGCAAATAAAGCATAGACTGTGAGCACATCAACAAAGAGCTGGTTGCTCGCTTGACACCAGACTTTGTTTTTTTTTCCTCTCTGTCTCCTTGTGGTCAGTATTTTAGAGTATAGCCATAAAGGCAGATGCCGAAAGAGAATTAAAAATGCATTGTTTCTGTGGTTTTTATTGGCCGCGGTGGGCTTAAACGTTTCGAGCGCTCTGTGATGTACAGTAAACGCTGTTTTACAAAGACTGCGAGTCTGTGGGAAGCAGATTTAGTTTCTAATGAAAAGTGTCAGAGGCAGTTAATGTTGAGTATAGAAAGGAGATCAGTTGGTTTTGGTGCAAACGCTGGAACTCTGTGCTCCTTCACCTGGATCTAATACACGTATCTAAAGTGAGCCGTCATTTGTGTCTAAGTCAAATCCATAATGAGTTTGTGTTTGTGCCCCAAGTACAAGACGCTGGTGAGTGCATCGAAAAACTGAAACCAGACCTTTGTGGAGTGCGGTGCTTTTGCTATATACTGTATGTTTATTTATTTATTTATGGAACAAACGGTGCTCGCAGTTCTTTCCACACAATGACTGGCATTAAACAGCATGGAAACGTGGAGACAAGGACATCAGAGACAGTTACTCAACACGCTGCACGGCCAAATATTGTGACATGAGCCGTAACCGTGTGTTTATCGTGAAAGGTTGTAATGTTGGATGACATATCGACACCGTCGCCACCGGCTTGGCCGAGCTTTCTGTCGTCCCCGACAACGGCGTGGGACACTGACGTTTACTCAACAACAACAACAACAAAACTGATTTTAGACACTTACTTAAATCTACAATCTCTTAAGATGACTTTTGCCTCTTTTTGTTGCCAATATGCAGCCATTTCTGACTGGAAAGTGAAAGTGAATCAATGATTTTCTCTGTGGGGTTTGGTGTGGGGCACAAACTTGAGTTTTCAGTTGGGAAAGAGATGAGCACGTTCATATTTTGTAAAGATTAGGACAAAATGAAGTTCCACAGTTTAAAATCTGACACTTAACATCAGTCAGACGTGGACTCTCAGGCTGATAACGGTCCCCTTTGCTTTGCTGTCACAAAACAAAGCCGCGTATAAGCCCCGTGTTATCCTGTGCAGCCGTGACCGTGTCGTCTGTCTCGTAGACTCTGGCGGCGGATCTGTTGTGTGTGATATGCGTGTCAGAGGTCAGCTTCTAACCGGCAAATCCCCCCTTTACTCCCATGTAATCCTGAGTCCTGCAGTTTTCCCACCGCTCATCTTATCCCGATGTCTTTCTTTGAGACACATGCGAGGTAGAAGAGCAGTGGCACCGCCTGGGCTCCAACGAGTTTCATAACTGTCCAACGAGTCTCGTGACAGAACCAGAAATAATTACAGATCCTTTATTTTGCTCCGACACAAGTTGTCCTTCGTATGAGACGCCCTCTGACCTCTGACCTGTGCTTTCTCTGATCCTCTGCTGCCCGTCCCTCTGCTCTGACTGAGGTGCATCATTTACCGCCGAGCGTTCACATTTCGGCTGTTTCTCGTAGGTTGTGACCTGCTCGATGCACCTTTTTTGTCTGTAATCACGTGACGACTTTGTGTCCATAAACATGATGAAATGTCATCTCTGGAGTCAGAAACCAAACAAAAACAGCTGAAAACTCACCCACGCAGTTGGACAAACTTTTCAGGACGGTTTATTGACAGAAATTGAATACACACACACGTTTCTACAGTGGCCTGAATGGACAAAATAGTTGCCAAAGGGAGGGTTGTTGTTTTTTTAGTCCCACCATTAGATGTCACACATTACACACTGTCCTTTATTTAATAGTGTGTTTTGTCATCAAACTGAAACTGTGCCAATTTATTAGACAACGTTGGACGTCACCCAACAGTTATTTATCTTTCCATTTTCATGGCAGTGTGTGTGTGTGTGTGCGCAGTGTCCGTAGCGCCGGTGTGTCCGGTGGTGTGTGCGCAGGTGTCCGGTGTGTGCGCGGTGCGTGTATCCGCGGTGTGTGTGTGTGTATGCGGCGTGGTGTGTGTCTCGTGTGTGTCCGTGTGTGCGTGTGCGTGCGTGTGTGTGTGTGTGTGTCCCTCGCAGGTGGTGGGCGGTGTGGTGAGGGGCGGGCGCAAGGCAGGTGTGTGTGTGCGCGCAGTGTGTCCTCGCAGGTACTAGGTGGTAAAGGTAAGGGCGCAGGCGGTCCGGTGGTGGCAAGGTGGTGTCCGTGTTCAAGGCGGTGTGTAAGGGGTGGTCCGCAGGGGTGGGCGTGTGCGCGGTGTGTGTGTGTGCGCTGGGTAGTGTCCGGTGGTGTGTGTGTGTGGCGCGGCGCGCAGGTGTGTCCGCGCGTGTGTGTCTGCTGTGTGTCCGCGGGTGCTGTGGGGTAAGTGTGCGCGCTGGGCGCGGTGTGTGTGTGTGTGCGCAGTGTGTGTGTGTGTGTCCCAGGTGTTCAGGTGGCCAAGGCCCGCTGCAGGTAAAAGTGCGGCGCAGGTGTGTGTGCGCAGGTAACTGGGTGGTGTTCTAGGTGCGCTATAAGGCCCCAAGGTGTGTGTGTCCGTGTGTGCCTGTGTATGTATGTGTGTGTGCATGCATGTGTGTGTGTCCGTGTGTGTGTCAGGCCACATTATTTTACAGAGGGGGTTGAAATGTGGCAAAGCTAAGCTCACTGATGAAGAATGCAGAGGAACACAGCGCAGATCGCCCGACTCAGCACATCTAGTCGGCGTTTACAGGCCTAAACTGCTGACTCACTGTTCGACCTGATGTGCACTGAGGAGAACATCAGTGGAAAGAACACACACACACACACAACTGTACAGCTATTCTTCTTAGGACGGCACATCTTAGCCCTAAACTTCCTTACAATCGAGGTTCAGCCTCATTAGGACCAGGTTTTGGTCTCCATGAGGACTACTGGTCCTGATATCACGCGTGTCCACCGAGTTACGACCAAAATAACCGTCCCTTTTTCCCGGCACGCTTCCCTTGTGGTGTACCAGAGTAATGATTACAGTATGATATGGGCGGAGCTAGACCCACGGCAGTGAGCTGATTGGGCGACAGAAAAGCATCACTCCCTCACGACTGGTGTTTCCTCAACGTCCAAATGTTGAGACAAACAAGCTCAAATCCAACAGAAGAACCAGCTGCTGGATGTCCTCCATTGTTGTCTGTTGCGTTTTTTTTGTGTTGCATTCAGCGCCGTTGTTCCTAGTCTGCGTTGCAGCACATTGGAGTCCCCGCCCACAAAGGAAAGGTGCGGTTCTCAGTCGAAATCAAGTACCGTGCCATGATGAAAACACAGCTTAAGGACACCAGTGTGTTCCGCGCCGACGTTATCGGTGTTTGGATGAGGGAAAAATGAAGAAATTGGTGAAAAATGCGACATATTTACCGTTAAATGAGCCACTACTGCTTCGCTTTGCTTTGAGGAAATGAATTGAAACGGACATCACCTTCACCTTCCTCTGATCCGGAGTCTATTCTCTTACAAAGCTTCAAGACATGTTGAGACAAACGTCCACAAACTGAGCAGTGATTGTTTGTTGTTGGTACGACGTCGCGCTACGTATCGTGCTGACACAGGCGCACATGCCCCGCCTACCACGCGAAGGGCCTGAGTCCGTACCATGATAGAAACACAAGAACACACAAACACTCACTGCATCCCACCTGTGTCAGGACGCTAATGTCACTAATTATGTGTGGAGGGAGCACACGCACACACACACACACACACACACGCACACACGCAAAGCACACACACACACACGCACACGCTACACACACACACACACAATTTACACCACACGCACATCAGCACACACGCATATTGACACACACACACACACACACACTGTAAACGATATGTGCTCCTCTTGTCATTGTGAGATTTTGGCGAGAGGTTGGGAAACCGGATCAGGGAGAAGAACGGCGGCGTCATTGCACACGTTAGTGACAGATGTGGATCAAACTCCACCCACCGAGGACATTAGAAGACACAAAGGACGCCCGTGGTCTCACGAGCCGAGCAGATGGAAGTTAAAAAAGTGCCATCAAAACTATAACAGGCCCAAACTGTGGCAGCGTGTGAGTTCTGGGTTTTCCACACTCCACTGTGGGTTTTCTCATCATCGCCGGAGCTGCGGCCAAACAGTTTACATGTCACTGTGAACGCGCCTCACACCGCCGTCATTATATATCGATCAGTTCCTGCTCGGCGCGCACATGAAAGCGGCTTCTCTGGTCTAAACTAATAATCAGTAAATAAAGAGGCAGATGGTGAGCGGTGTCTTCAGAGTCAAACAGGAGACAAATGACAAGCAGAGGAGACGTAAATACTGCACACTTTGATCTCCACCATAAATAAGCAAGTGGGGAACAACATAACTCTTTAGGACCTGAACACCATGGACCTTGCCTGGACCAGTAGTCCCCAAAACCTGGTCTTAATGAGGCAGAACCTAAGATTTCATTTTGTACATTGTTCTATATTCACATAGCACACTATTTGTTTCTATGTCTATTCTTATGGTATAGAAGGACACGATTATCTTATTATGTTTCTTTTTATTTCTAAAACTGTTTTTGCTCGTGGTTTTTTTTTTTTGCACCAACAACCGACACAAATTCCTTTTATTGTGAAAGCAAATGAACCAGATTCTGATCAATTTGAATTGTTTGAATACGACTAAATCACAATATTTATTTCAAGGCACTTTAAGGCATTAATATTATTAAGGGAGAAGAACAAAAACCCAGCAGTTCATGCAACGAATAAACGCTGACTGAACCAAGAGATGTGCAGCATCTGCATGGGCCGGTTGTGGTGAAAGGAAAGATGGAGAAACCAGGAGCAGATGTAGTTCTAAATCGGTCTTGATAATATTTTATAGTATTAAAATGTCATTTATACAAGCAGTACCTAAGCATGAATTTTTTAAATTTGAATTGTGTTTAGGTTAAGGTTAAGCATTTACTGGTTATGTTTAAAATTAAATTTACAGATAAGGTTTTTTTCTTTTTCTTTTCTTTTAAGTGTCCTTAAAAGAAAAGCTGCACAAACCCGTGTGTTTTTTGTTTTATTTTGTGACGTTTTGGCTGGTCCTCACGTTCTGTCAGCCCTGTAAAGGGTTTTCTGAGGGTAAAGAGTTGGCTTAAGGGTTAGGGTCAGGCACTTATTGTGATGCTTAAGGTAAGGGTAAGGAGCTAGAGAATGAGAACAAGTCACTGCTGCACAAACGTGTGTTTGAAGTCATTATGTCTCAATCTCCAGCTCCCAAGGTCCCAAGTGTTTTGCTCTCGACACTCACACAGGTAGGTGTGTGTGTGTGTGTGTGTGTGTGTGTGTGTGTAAATAAGAGATAGATAGAGAGAGAGAGAGAGAGAGAGAGAGAGCAGGTGTCGTATGCTGACGACTCTTTGTTTAACTGAAGGATGTCCTGAGGCAGGTGTGTGTGTGTGTGTGTGTGAAGCGTTACTTGTAATATTTAATAGCTTGACACCGGAGCCTGAAAGCGTGCCACACACACTTGTGTGTTTTCATTGTCAGACTTTGCTGAGGACAAATCTCATGTTCCATGATTGTCCACTGCAGGACAGGATGGACATGAGTCAGATTCCGGCCATGTGTGTGTGAGTGTGTTTATGCTGTATTTGTTCAAGCTAACACATGACGCACTCGCCTCGGTATTTTCTGACGATTTCCCTGACCTTCTGTTATCGACTCACACAAAAGTTATTTTAATCATTGTCAAATGTTTGCACTCACACCAACGCGTAAAAGTCTACTGGAGGTTAGCAGAGTAGCGTCCGTCGTGGCTACCTACGTAGCAAGTGTTGCACTTTAACAAAAGATTTTTCTACTTAATAAGGAAAACAACCTTTTCCGTGAGCTCTGGTTTCAGATGAAAAACTTGATTTGGTCGCTTAGCGCCGGCGCTGGAATATCTGCTGCTAGCTAAAGCTCGCGCTCTTGGTTGCAAAGTTGAACTTTTCTTAACGTCTACAGAAACAGACCCACAATGCAGTTTGGCAACAGATGACGCTTCTCCATTCAAGATGAATGAGAAAACATTTCACTTGATGCTTTAAACATGTTTACATGAGTTACGTTCTTTAAAAAGACGTAAGTTACGTCCATCCGTTCATTTCCATTAGAAAACAAATAGTGTTGTCGACTAAAACCCGAGTTTTAAAATAAATATGTACAGTAAACATGTTAGTCCAACCAGCAAATAATTATAGAAGCAGATAAACAGAGGAGAGTTTATGCTCAGTCAAACTAAAATAATTTGATATTTTCAAGTTAACGGTTGGTAAGAAGACAAGAGAAACCGAAATAGTTATTGATTTACATAAAGTCATGTGTAGTGTGTTACAGTGTACAGTGTTCCCCAAACTTCCTACATTTTTTATTTTATTGCTATTTTCCTAGTAAAAGAATCTTGGATCTTTTTAAATGATGCCAAACACATGTTATTCAAAACAAACTTCTTTACTAAAAGGTTTGGGAGAATTATGCAAATTTCTTCAAGGGAGCCAAAAAGAAATCTCCTGCGACTCATCTATGGGTCTCGACCCATTCTTTGGGAAACTGTGTCAGTGTGTGTTAAGGTGCAGTTGGAGATAGCTGGTGTTGGTGGTTTATTCTCACTCAGCTCCACCTTTGGCTCCTTTCAGCTGCAGATGCTGTAACTCAGACAAGCTGTTTGTCAAAGACCCTGAATAATGGATGTGTGTGTGTGTGTGTGTGTGTGTGTCCTGGTCATACTTTGTATTGTGTTGCTCCAGATGTTGTGTGACACTTCATTTATATAAAAAAGATAAGAGAGCGTGGACACACGTCGAATCGCAACCGTCGACACTAAAACACGACACTGAATCAGATTTCTAAACTTCCTGCTGTAATAAATTCCATGAAAGATAAAAATGTCTGATATCTCGGCTTAGCTTAGCTTAGCTTAGCTTAGCACGGAAACTGGAAACAGGTGAAAAGCGGGATCTGTTGCTGCTTAGCGATCACTTGGCAAACTCGCAGTGACAGCGAGACTCCGACGTCGATGTCGTTCCTCAGCTGCGAGGAGAAAAGAATCTCACTGTTTCCCCTCTTCCTTCTATTTCTTTCTTTCTTTCTCATCCTTTGTTCTTCGCTCTGTCAATGCGTCGTATTTACTGCGCGCACGTTGAATGCTATTGATTTTCTCTCGGCACAGAGTCGGAGCGAGCCAGCGCTCCTTCTGTTTCTGCTTTAAATGTGGATCGAGTTCATGCTGGAGCCAAACATTCAATCTCTTTTTTTCTTCTTTTAATCAAAATCACAATTTGAGACAATTAGTGTGGAGACAAAGGCTGCGATTCACGTCTATTTTTGACTATTCTAGGTTGTGTTTTTAAGAAAATAGAATGTGTTCACTAAACTGTTCTTATCTTTAAAACCTCAAACTTACATTACAGCAGAGATGAGTTAAGGTTTTTGTGCGTGGGATTTATCAACATAGTGTTAGTGTTTTTTTATTAATTAAAATTCAAATGAAAACAGTTTTTCTGATTTTATGGACCAAACAAGTGGATCATTTATGGTTTATTTAATCAGTTTAATCATCATTTTATATTTAGTCTGTTGTGAATCTGCAGTGTTTGTGGCTGAGGTTCTTGAAATCTGGCAAAAATGGAAAATTAAAGGTCTAGATTAACAAAAATCCAAGGTTGGGGCCAAACTGCATGCGTGAGCATCGAGTCCACGTCGCGTAACGTCTCACTTTTGATTGAAAGTTTTTCACATTGGCGTTGCCAAAGGCAGTGAAAACAATCTCAGTAAATCAGATTCAGTCTAATTTACTACCAAACACATCAATTTCTCAAGTTTCTCTTTCTTTAATTTCAATTTAATTATTGTGTCTGTTCAGCAGACAGATGGAGAATTAGCTCATGGCTAAATCTGGTCTAAATCATCTTCTCTGTTTTTGAACACTTTGTCCCCGATACAAAATACATTTAATAAACAAAGCTGAAAGTATTTGACTATAATTTATTTATACGAATATATATATCTATATATATATAGATATATATATCTATATATATATATATATATATATATATATAAATACACGTGTCTGTCGTGTGTTTGCGTATGTGTCAAAAATATTCTTCATGTGTTCACCGAGCAGAAGTCCTCACTGGTTCAGCTCTGGAGCTAACGATGCGTATTATTAGCTGCCTGATCCTGATTCATGATGTGACAACGACAGACGGGAGAGTGAAGAGGTCCACTTCCCAAACACAATGGACCTGCACTACACACACACACACACACACACACACACACACGCGTCATTTCCTTCTGCCTCAGTGACTGACTGATGCAATTGGGTTTTGGTTAATCGACACCTGTGAGGTTCTGCACATTGTAATGAGGAGAAAGTGTGTGTGTGTGTGTGTGTGTGTGTGTTCTTGTGTTTGTAGGACTTTTTTCTTGCATAAACACTGACCTTATCAGGACCAGTACTCCTCATGTAGACCAAAACCTGGTCCTTATGAGGCACAATCTAATTTCTGAGGAACTGGTTGAGTTTGTTCGTTTGATGGCGCTGCTCCACTGCGGAAAAGCATCAAGAGAGTTTTCCTGACATGTCTCAGATCATTCTTTGTCCCACAGGAGCCATGTAACAAAAACATGCCATGTCTCTGCTCACATGAAAGCCACTGGGGACGTCTGATGACGTAACACAAACTAGGATCTAACTCTTCTAACTCAGGATTGTGAAGGTCAGTGTAGACTGTGATCATAAGAGCGTGCATAGAGTCTGAAGAGTTTCTAGTCAGTAAAGAAGAATCACGCTCTCGTGTCACACTTTGTCACTGGCTTTGTTTTTTTTCTTTTACAGTTGCATAATACCTGAGATGGAAGGTTTAATAATCCAGATTAAGTGTGGCTCTTTTTGCATGGATCACTGATAGTTTTTGTCACCAGAATCAAACAGGAAGCAGCTCCAATTTGAATTGATTATGGAAACATGGCTGCCAGTGGAGACACAAGAGAAAACAGATTATTACCTCAGACCAAACTTCTTCATTGACCAAGTTTTACCGCTCGTCTCTCACTGTGACTCAGTTGTTTTTAATCCTCAGTGGCTGCCATCTGTTGTTTGACCTCCTCCTCCTGTGTGTGTGTGTGTGTGTGTGTGCGTGTGGCGTGTGCGCGTGCGCGTGCGTGCGTGCGCGTGCAGACCATGACAACATGTCAGTCAGGCCTCGCGGTGCAGACGACGAGGCAGTGAACGAGTGAGGGTGTGATTAGCTCAGACCTTGTTGAGGGTTATTAAGGTCGCGGCTCGTGCACATGTGGGACTTATTTGAGTCCAGAGGTTACAGCCTGGCACAGACAGGGAGGAGGGGTCTGGGGGGTCGGGTCAGTGTTGGGTCCACTTGTGAGCATCCGTCATGATCAGGTTTCAGAACCCGAGCGTCTGAGTCAATTCAGGAAGCTGATTGAAATTCAGCTCATGGATGTAAAATCAGAGATTATTACGATAGCTGTTTCTAAAATGACTAAAAAGGATTGGCAATGATCAGGGGTAGAGCGAAATGCCCTCCAACTGAAAGTTTGAGGGATCAATTCTCAGCTCCAGTAGTCTGTATGTTGAGGTTCCCTTAGGTAAGACGTGCTTAACCCCCGTGTTCCTCCTGACGGCAGCGTGTGAATGGATATGAGAGATGTGCATGAATGAATGTATGAGTGAATGAGTGAATGGCAAAATGTATTTCCCTAGAAAGTTTTTGAAAATCGTCCCTAAATACACATGGGTCATTGAAAGTGCTGGGATTGTTTGCAAAGAAAGAAGTTAACTTCAGTGTTCCCACAGGTCCTTGAAAGTTTGTAAATTTGAAAAAATAAATAAAAATCAAGGCTCTTGAACCACTTTGAAAATCACTGATAATAGACATGGTATCCTTGAAAGTGCTTTGTTTTTTTGCAAAGAAACAAGTTAACTTCAGTGTTCCCACGGGTCCTTGAAAGTTTGTAAATTTGAAAAAAAAGAAAAAAATCAAGGCTGACTTGACCGACTTCACCTATAATTGACATGGGTCATTGAAAGTGCTTGAATTTTGTGTGAGAGAGAGAGAAGTGAAGTTGATATTGAGATAAATGTCTTTACGCTGACGTGCACCTCAGGGTTCCCACAGGTCCTTGAAATCCTTGAAACAGGATTTTCTAATTATCTCGGCGTCACATTGAGATGAAAACATATCTTTTTTTGGGGGGACACTTTTGACTCGAGCCAGAGACGTTTGTCAGACTGCTTTTCAGTCGACTCTGAAAGAAAGTTCCCTCTCAGGGATAAAGCGACGTCTCCGATTATTTTCTCTTACTTTGTTAACTCGATGGCAAGTTCTGCTCATCTCAGCAGCTCCACAGGTTCTGGTTGCTTAGCAACGACAGGAGCGTGACCCTGAAGCGCTTGAGATAAAAACAGCTTCTCACATGCGTGTTTAGTTTTTTTCCCGTGTGTGTTTTCATGCATGTTTAGGTGCCGCATGCATGTGGACATTACATTACATTGTTACATCACATGTTACATTACATTACATTATTACATCACATGTCATTTAGCAGACGCTTTTATCCAAAGCGTCTTACAATAAGTGCATTTAAACATTTGGGTACAAATAAGAGCTAGAAGTAAGTAAGAGCTTCAAGTAGATCAAACTATGACTCGGACAGTGAACAGTCTTGAGTTCTGCGAGTGCGTCTGCGATCCTCTCAGTGAGGCGGGCTGGGGTGTAGGTTTTGAAATGTGCAGCCAGCGCCGACGTCTCAACATATATTACAGTATCTTAGGGTTACTTTGTACAGAGTCAGGTCAGGACCTCACAATATTACAGAGAGAAACCCAACAGTTCCCACAATGAGCAACAGCAGAGCGAGGAGAGAAAAAAAGTCCCCTTTTATCAGGAAGAAAGCCTTTTTCTCTGCAATGGAAGTTAAACCTGGTCCCTTTCTGGAATATAAACAATCTTAACCAACAGAGGGAGTCTATAATTCTGGCAGTCTCACATCATTTGCTGCTCTGTAATTGCACTTGAAGTCTTTTAATAACATACAAACCCAAAAGTGGGATTATATGGTCGCTACATTTTGAGAAATAAGCGCATTGGCTCGCTTTCTAAAGGGTTTAATGGGAATATTGGTCGACCGCTTTCATGTCTTTATAGTAAATGTGATACTGGGACCGACAGAACGTCAGGAAGAGTGGCACAAAAAGCTCAAAAACCAATGCAAACATCATAAATTCCACCCACAACAACCTGTAAAACTCGCACATTATCACATCATATCTTGTTTACTTACTAAAAAATGATTATATACATGTTTTTACGAGGGTTATGTGGCGATTTAATGATTTAATGGCAGGGCGCAGTTGTTTTCCCGGGGTCTTGCTGTCAGACAACGGGCAGAGACTCCAGGAAGATGTTGTGGAGGTGGATGTTATTACTTTTGGACAAAGCCTGTTGGAGTTTTCCCCCGTTTCCAGCCCGAGCCAGAAGGTTTTCACTTTGACTTTGAGGCTCCGCTCCTCAGTGAGACGCTGGGAGGGTTGAAAGTGGGGTGTGGAGGGATTTGGCGCGAGGTCACAGTCAACATACTGTATGTGTTTGGATTTTTCTCCTGGTATTCTTCAGATTAAAACGATGAATCACACGTTTTACAAGCCAGAATCGCCTCTTTATGATATTAGTTGAAATCATCTTCTCGCTCAGATGTTTCACAATCTTCTCATGTAGAGAACAATATTTCAAGGATGATTAAGTGTCTTGACCCCAGTTTGATGAATGTGAATCATAACCAGAGCAACATTTCTGCATATGTCAGAGATGTTTCCCAGTCGTCATCGTTTGTCCAAGTCTGTGTTTGAAAATGATGTTGCGTTTCATTTGTTGTCGGAACTCCAAGAATTTCCAGGAACGGACATTTTCATCTACGGGAACTTCTCAACTAGAACATGGTGAACTTGCAAAAAAGAGCTTGTTGAAGATCTACCATCAAGAGTTGTTGCGTTCTAAGAAGCTGGTAAAAGTTCCCATTATTCGTCTCAAAGACCTTTTGGTATCAGTCCGTTTGACAGTTACCTGGAAGTGATCAAGACCGGTCAATTCGACAGACTCGACGCAGAACACTCAGTGAATTGGAGAAGAACCCGAGAATAACAGCGAAAAAGAGTTCTGTGCTCTGTGAATTATGAATTATGACAGAAATGGCAGCCTGTGTGATCGCGGTCTCATCGAGACTGAGTGCGAATCTGAGTCTGGAAAGGGTGAAGTCGCCAACGACCAACGAATGTCAATAAAAATGTTCCCAATCGGATAAATCTACAACCAGTCCGACCAATGTCTGGATGACGTATGCAGAGCGACGGAAAACATGTCAACAAACATCCTTGTTGTAGTTTTCTTGTGATGGCGATCTAGTAAGGGTGTGGCAAGAGAGGATGAGGAGGATCTATGAAGTCATGGAAAACGACGTGACTGATACCAAACCAGGTCCCAAAAAACGATTCATATGGTGACTTGGGTCACAGTCGTCTGCCATCTTTAAACCGTAACACGGCTGTAGATGCTGCCTCCATATCGAGTGTAAATGGTCATGACATGGTTTGAATGTGATAATGGTTTGAGCCATGTGCTGCAGTCTTGACTTTCATCCGCCGCAGCGATCAATCATCTTTTCATCAACGTGTTGGACGATCATCAGAAACACCAAGTGGAAGAATCCAAGCCCGGTCTGATGGGTTGCAGTGGCCCTTTTTTCTCTTTTTAATTTTGTCATCCATATGAATTCAATTCAGCTCAAAGGTTTTAGTCATTTAAAATTCCGATCCATCATGCAATGCAATCAGAGAGGTGCCTCCAGCAGATGTGGCCCCCACAGAGTCCTGATCTCAACATCATGTCGTCGGTCTGGGAGACGCTGAGGACGGCACCGGGGACACAGAGACACAAAGACTTCATACATAGCGTCTTATTTATTTCAGTGTGTTTTTCTTTCTTCTTCAAACATAAACTATAAACTATAACTTATACAAAAGTGACAACCAAAGCAGACAGAGTTGAGACGGAGGACTGGAACTCATCACAGAAGCAGAACATGACACAGATCAACGCTCCAATAAGAGCACAACAGTCCACCTGGAGACAAGAAACTGAGGTCAATTAAAGCTGACGGGCTGCTCTGTGGCTGGGGAGCTTTGCTCAACACTGCCCCATGCCGGGATTGAACCAGCGACCATGAGGTTACAAAGCACCGTTCCTTTCCTCTTGGTCATGGGTAAGAAGCAGTTCCTGCGTGTGATCTAATAATGACAACAACGTATGATCACATGACAGCACGTCGCTAAAAGTCGTGTAGCGCGAACTTGTTTACCGTTACAGCCATCGGCCTCTTTTGGCGCTTTTCCACCACACAGTTCGAGCACGACTCGACTCAACTCTTTGCTTTTCCATCAGTGATAGTACCTGTACCTGGTGTTTTCTTGTTTTTTTTACTTCCTGCTCTGACGAGGTTCCAAGCGACCTGAGCCGATACTAAAATGTGACGTCGACAGACTGTTGGCCACCGATTGGTCAGAGGGTGTCGTCACTGGAAGAGTCATGAGTGCGACATCTGACGCAGGAATCAAAGCCAACAGTGTTGAACTGTAGATCGGTGAAAAAGACTTCACTGAAAGTCTTTTACATTAACGTTAATCTCTAAAACGTCGATATTTACCAGAGTCTGGTGAGAGCCGGCGACCGTGAGCCAAATCATGACCCAACTGACTCTAATGATTCAGTTACACCATAAAACAACTGCTTTACAAGCCACTAGTTTGTGTGTTTGTGTCGCAAACAAAAGTCATGACAGTTTCACGCAGCCATTGCTATGACGACCCCGCCCACTTTGAGGAGGAGCTAAATACACCAGACTCCTCTGTTAAATATGGAGATTTTAGACATTTCCTTTGCTAAATGTCACATGTTTTCAGTCAGTTTTAAGTCTTTAAGTGAGCTACAGTTCAGCTTGATGCTGGTGTCGTACGTCGCATTCATGACTCTTCCGGCGACGACACTCTCTGACCACTCAGTGGACGTCACGTTACCAGGTACCAGGTACTGTCACTGTGCCCGGTCACCGAGTCGCGGTGTAGTGGAGGAGCGACCATATGTCCAGTCAGTTTCTCTGGAGACTTCACTTTAGTCCAGATACAGAGTTGATTCACTTTTTCTCTCTCTCTCTCAAATGTGACATCTGTCTCTTTTTTTTACACCCACACTTGCATCATCATCATCATCATCATCATCATCATCATGGCAACTTCAGAGCTTCTCTGAAATTTTCTGACGGCCTTTGTTGCGTGAGTCATCCCATTTATTTTCTTTGCTGCTATTTTCTCTCTGAATTGCGACGACAGCAGCAGCAGCAGCATCATCAGCAGCAGCAGCAGCAGCATCAGCAGCAGCAGCATCACCACTTGATTCCTGTGAGGAGACTGTTTTCAGCTCCTTGATAGAAAGAAAAGGTTGGGGCAGAGTTGTGGAGGCGTGAGTAAAGCGAGGTGCTCTTCCTGTGTCTCTGTGTGTGGGATGTGGACTTTTAGCTGTTGACAGCTTCTCTTTCACAAATTCTTGTGAGTATGTTTATTTTTTTAATAAGTTTAGAAAACAGAGGTTAAAGTTAACATGTTTCCACTTTCAAAAACAGGACGTCCTGCAGTGGCGTCCCACCTGGTTTGGACATTAATGTTTTCTCTTTCTGAGGACATGTAATCTGTGGTGGTTTAATCTGAGGTGATGTAATCTGTGGTGGTTTAATCTGAGGTGACGTAATCTGTGGTGGTTTAATCTGAGGATATGTAATCTGTGGTGGTTTAATCTGAGGTGACGTAATCTGTGGTGGTTTAATCTGAGGATATGTAATCTGTGGTAGTTTATTCCAAGGTGCTGTAATCTGGTGGTT
This sequence comes from Solea senegalensis, assembly GCF_019176455.1. NCBI lineage: Eukaryota > Metazoa > Chordata > Actinopteri > Pleuronectiformes > Soleidae > Solea > Solea senegalensis. The sequence goes on along the minus strand of NC_058024.1, from coordinate 26,774,891 downwards.
TAATCTAAGGTGATGTATTCTGTGGTGGTAAAATTAATTTGTAACTTTAATTTATAATTTATTGTATTATCTCCTCGTAAGAAAAAAAAGAAAAAAATAGGAATTATAAATCAGTATAATCTGTTTTTAAATTAAGTATATTTTAGTTCAATTTAAAACTTCAATGTGTGTGATTTCTTGTTAAATATAATTCAATTGTGACTCAATTTGACTTTTGAGTGTATTGACTTTTATAATCTAACTTAATCTCATTTTAATTGTTGATCATTCGGAATGTATTCTTACTCGCAACAATGTCAAATAATCTCGTCTTTAATCCTCATTAATATTTTATTTTATTATACTTGTCAATCAAACACTGTGGACAAAGTTAACTCAGAAATATGACATATAGGCGATATAAGGTTTTTAGAATGTGAGACTGTGAGAGAATGTGTCCTCTCGTCCTCTCGTTACTGGAAATGAAACAGCTTCTCTTACCCCAAAAATAAACTTATTAACTGTGACCTATTTTCACATTTAAATCACATGCAATTCAAATTCTTTTCACTTGGAAAAAAGTTTAATTTGTTTAATCTCGTGTAAAATAGTCTTGCTCGTTAAATTTCAGTGCCCGTTTGCTGAATCAGCCAAGTGAAAAATGGAAATCAGAGAAGATCAAAGACTTCAAAGAGTGTCTGGAAAAATAATGTTTCGGTTTTGACGGTTGATCAACAACGTCCAATGTGTCCTCATTAGCAGACCTGAATGCTAATGCTAATAATGCTAACAAGATCAAGAAAAAAGAGAGAAAACTAAAAATAAACACAAATGGAAAAAAAAACCCTGATCAAATAATTATAAACTAAATATTTTGTTTTCTTTTTCTTTCTTAGCTTTGTCTTTCTTTCTAGTTGTAGCCAGCAAAAAAATGTCCTGCCTCTGCTTCTTGTCAGACTTGAGGTGGTTTCATCTGAGATTATGTAATCTGAGGTGGTTTCATCTGAGGTGATGTAGTGAATAAACTGAAGATCTCTGTGAAAAACAAACAGAAATCTTATTAGAATTAAATCGAATAAAGTATTCCCCTCCTCGCCTGAGGTGGCGCTGCGTCAGGGATAGTATGAAGGCTTTTGTTTTTACCGTGTGTGATTATGAGGAACCAGCCTGAAACGTGGCAAAAACACATTCACTGAAGTCTAATAAAATCTCCACCTGCTGAAGTCTATGATGTCATCAAATTGTTTTTATTGCTTTATAAACATCTTACTCTCCTGCACCAAAGCTCATAGGGAAAATCAGTGAAATGAAAAGTGATGTTTTGTGACTTCTGTGTTTGAAATGATTAGTTCGCACTCACATAAGTGACACGAGTTGAGGAAATGTTGCAGCAGTGGACCAACAGCTCCTGTGTCCCCGTGAGCTAAAAATGCTGATTTTCTCTGGACTTTGGTGCAGGAGAGTAAACGGTTTACAAACTTCAGTTTCCCCTCAAATAAAAGTTGTCTAACAGCGAGATAATATTTGTGTGACATCATAGACATAACAACCCTGAACCATCACTATTAACCCTTCCCCTGTCAGCATTAAGCTAGCTGTCCAAGTCTTTGTTCTTCTTTTACTGAATCAAACGCTGAGCTGATGCCGTTTCCCCGGTAACAGACGGATGAAACTGTATCTGTTTTTTCCATTGTTTCCATTTTAAATGCGTCTGTCGCCGAGCGCCCAGTGAAGGCCCGTGACGACGCATAATTGATGCCTTTCATGTCAGCGCCCCGCGTGTCACATACAGTACATGTCGGGCCCGTGGGTTGTTAATATACAGCGAGCGCTGATTTAAAACAACATGTCACACTCTTTCATTCTCACTCATCATCCATTATTCATTGATTCATCCCGTTGAGGTTGGGTGTTAAGAGCTTCCATGTATGGATTCATCGTTTATGGGATGAACTTAGTGAAGGAGGCAGCGTGGATCCAGCGCTCCTGTGAGCCGTGATGTAAAATCCCTGATTTTCTCTCTGGGGTTTGGTGTGGAGGAGCGAGCCGTTTACAAAGCAACACAAACTTCAGCCTCCTGTTGGTTTAACGGTGAATAACTCATATTTAATATCTAAAAAATAAAAATAAACCCTATAAATAACCCTGAACATTAATAGAACGTGAATCTATTGTCTTATTAGAATATGAGGATGGGCCTCTCGCTTTAAAAAAACCAAAACAATCTCTATAATTAAACCTCTCATACTGTGTTTATTCATTTTTTATTCTTCGTCAGTGTATAGCAGTGTTTTCCAAAGTAGGGGTCGGGACCCATAGATGGCTCTTGGGAGATTTTATTTGGGTCAAGTTATATCAAGATTTATGTGTTTAAGTTTTAAATAACGTGCATGAAATGAACTTGTCATGAATTTACCGAGATGATTTGTTTACTAATTCAAATTTGTGTTATTTATTACACATTAGTGGCCACTTTGTGCACAAATTTAACGATTTATATTGTATTATTTAGGTCACAATCATCCATCGTGTACAGTGCACAGTGCAGCTGGATTCCATGCATTTTTATTCACTGTCTAATTTGGAATCTAATTACGCGGCGTGCATGTTAACGCCAGACGTGCAGGGGGTCATTTGTCTCGCCCATTGAGTGAGTTCGTCTTTAACCGCCGCGGTGGCTGTGCGTAGCTGTGCGTAGCTGTGCGTAGCTGCGCGGTCAGCGAGGCCCCTGCCTCCTCTGCGGTGACTGATGACTCTCCGCTCGGCACCAACTAATCATAATGAGCCCATCTGACAAGCTTTTACGGCGCCATTCAGGCCTGAAAACAAAAGAACAATGGCTCGTCCGTCAGTGGGGGCGGAGAAAATTTACCTCAAATCACTTTAGTGTTTCTCAGACGCAGACAGGAGCGAGTTCATCTCCCTGCCAGAAGAAATATTATAGATTGAGGGGGAGAAAGAGTTTTTAAATGTATCACGATTTCACTTATTTTTCCTTTAACACCTCTGTATGTTTTGGAAGCATTTGGAAGTTCTCTTCCTCGCATTAGAACCACGGTTTCTCAAACTGTGGTGTGCGAGCTTCCTCTCGTGGCAAAAATGAAATAATAATCATCAAAGTCACTTTATCTCGTCTCGTATCTGCGTCTTAATATCAGATTATAAAATGTTGGAGAACCTCTGTGTTAGAACATAGAAAGTGGTGAATAAATATTTTTAATTTTACGCTGATTATTTACAGAAAAAAGCTCATTATATTGCAGTAAAATCACAATCATTGTCTCAAAAATTGCTATTAAATTATGTTTCCCATGTGATTTATGTGAGCTTGGACTGTAGCGTGGAGGGCTGCGACTAATCTGATTATTCAATTATTCGCTATTCATGTTCATTTCTAATTAACAGTGGTCATTTTACCACTGACTTTTAATTACAGAACCAACCATGAGACTATGTTACTCTGTTATTTGCTGTAGTTTTGGTTAAACCAGAGACTCACCGGTCTCCAGTCTCTTAAGAATAGGATAACGACTTTATTGATCCCTTTGGGGGATCAACGGGTAGGGGACGTATCAGATATGCTACAGATGCTACACTTGATCTTAGCCAAAAGGCCGAGAAGTGTTTTTAACTGCTGCTCTGCTGACCGCTCATTTAATGGCTTTGTGTCACTTCAATAAATCACACGATGATGCAGATGAACTTAGTGAAGGAGGCAGCGGTGGATCGAGCGCTCGTGTGAGCCGTGATGTAAAATCACTGGTTTTCTCTATGGGTTTGGTGTAGAGGAGCGAACCGTTTACAAACTTCAGCTTCATGTTGGTCTAACGTTGAGATACAGCTATATTGTATGCAGTTAGTGTAAACTATGGGATATATATTGATTGACAAGCATTGTCGAGCATTGCCGTTACTCAACATGGCTTAAACATTGCAAACAACTTTTAATAATCAAGGATTATGACGCCTGTTGGGCTCTGACTTTCAAACGCCTCATCGTTCCTTTGTTCCTCCTTATTTTCCCTCCCCTCGTTCCGAGAGAGAGAGAGAGAGAGAGAGAGAGAGAGAGAGAGGGGTTGTATGATGTATGACATCTGTTTGACTGGAAATGGGTTGTGTGCGTCCCCCGTGGCACAGGGGGAAACGCATCTCTGGTATCTCCTTCATTCATTGTGCATCTGGAGGGAAGACAGACAGACAGACAGACACACAGACAGACAGACAGACAGACAGGGAGGGAGATTGAAGTCATTCACCGATGAAGCGTCTTCTGAAAAGCATCAGCAATCGCTGACCTGGAAAGGACGCAGACAATAAAAGGATGAGGGAGAAAAAGAGGGAAAGTGCAGCCGTAAAGACGAAGGGAAACACTGAACCTCATTAAAGTGACAGGCTGATGCCAGAGAAGCTCATTGCCCTGTTTCCATGAAAGTGATAAACCGTCCTTAAACTCTCTTCTTCCTCCCGTTTCCACATCGACACCCACTGATAAATGGAGGAGCGAGACACTTTCACAGCTCTCTGTTAAATCCACTTAAGAGGAAGGATTTCCTCTGTCATCAGTTGTTTGACCCCCCGTCCTGTTTAACTCGCAGTATTCTGTTAAATGTTAAGTCAGAACACAGAGGACGTTCGTGCCGTGAAAGAAAGACAGAAAGAGAGGATCACTGATGGGGGACGAGGGACGAGGCTGATTTATGACATCTGGAACTGGATCGTGTTGGAGGAGAATTCAAGGAAGAAGAAGAAGAGTATTTGAAAACGTTCTTCCTCACTCAGACCGGACTTGTTTTTATAGTTTCGGTCGTGATTTTTATGACTCTTGATGCACTCGTGACAGTAATTGCTCAGATGTGTAGGACCACGGTGACGCGGATAAACTCGCATGAAAATGGTCAAGATTTCTGACCAATTTATGTTGAAGTAGGATCTTGTTGCCTGTAAGCAGAAGAAAACACGCTGTGGAAAACAATGTTTTTGGAGATGGGCGTCGACTCATATGGAGCAGCTTAGTGTTAGATCTGCTAAAAACATGGAAAACGAGGAAACAAGGAAACGTAATATTTGATATGTATAAGTAACTTTAAGATACTGTCTCGTTTAAAGTGGAAAAAAATATTCAAATAGAATGTTTTTAGGAAGGTGGCATTTCTGCCGCTAGGATCAAATTAGTAACGTTTTTTTAAAGGAACTTTTAAGGGTTAAAACTTCTGCATGAATTCACGTTACACTGACATCCTCCCTTTGTTTTGTTGCACACACACATACACACACACATGCTGTGTTTCCAAATTAAAAAGTGATGAGCTGTTGCTGGTGTCATCTCATTTTCTATTTCATTTCCTAAAGTTAAACCCTCTCTTAAGCTCCACCCTCACCCCTGAGATCTCATCCTTAAACAGTGTCTGCATTATGCATGGAGCAGAAAGTGTATCATAGTAGGTATGAAATATGCATGAGCCCCTGTGTTATGATTCCCCCCCCACCCCCCCATTCATTCTGCCCAAAGGAAGGAACCACTGTGTGTTGTCTGGTTGTGTTAATAAAGGCCAGGATCAATGAAAAGTGTGTGTGTGTGTGTGTGTGTGTGTGTGTGTGTTATTTTCAGGCAGCAGAAATGAGAGGCGACAGATAGATTTGCAGAACGGATGGTGGCGTCAGAGCGAGGTACGGTGTGAGACAGGGAGAGAAAATGGCTTTGGACTCAAAAGGTCGAGATTGAAAAGAAAAAGACAGGAGAGCAGTGTGGGGGAAAAAGAAGATGGAGAACGGGAAAAACAAGGGGCGGATTATCATCAAACAGAAGGGAGACTGTCAATAGAAGCAATATCCGACTGATTGATTGATTGTGTCACATAGAGCAGATCCCTGGAGACCGCGTGTGTGTGTGTTGGGACAGCGTGGGGGTCTCGGGGCCTCAGCTGTCGCGGGGCCACGCGCCCGTTCTGGAAACACTCCAGCGAACTCATATTGTGAAGCCGCACTCATTACCACAAATGGATGGCCTCCATTTTGTGCTTTATTCCTGTTCTCAGCCGATGATTGTATTTGTTTGGGCACATGTGAGAGGAAGGCGATGGTTTTTTAATGACGCCAGAGACCAGAGAGGTTCGCCTGTGCTGTGTTGCACTTGGAAGTGGTTAGCCCCTCCCCCCCGTGCGCGCGCTCAGAGGTCTGGAGAGGGAAAGGACTCGTTGTTAGGATTCACATGGCACAGGCATGAGGGTTTCAGCCACAGTTCATCAACGTGTCTGCGCTGATAAACAAAGGCGGATACAGATGTCCTTTTAAGGACTCCAAACCCAAACCAAAGCCTGATCCAGAACCAATTAATGCGAAACCCAATCTTAACCGAACCACATTTCAAACCGTAGCCCTAAAGGTAACCAGTTCATCCAGAAATGCCTCATTAGGTCCAGGTTTTGATCTCCAGGGGTTAGAGTACTGGTCATGACAAGGTCAGTGTTTATGACAGAAAAGGCCCTGATGAGGTGAGAACTACAAGAACACACACACACACAGATAACACAAACTCAACCCTTTTATGGAGATATTTGAAATCTGTGGTCGGATCATGAATTCATCATGACTGTGTGTGTGCGTGTGTGTGTGTGTGTGTGTGTGTTCACCACATGACACACACAGAGAATGAAGGTCAGGGTTCGTCCAGGTCATGGTCTAATCAGACAGGGCTGCACAAATGTGTGTGTGTGTGTGTGTGTGTGTGTGTGTGTGTGTGTGTGTGTGTGTGTGTGTGTGTTTTAATGTGTGAGTAAATACGTGGCAGATGGTGTGTGTGTGTGTGTGTGTGTGTGTGTGTGTGTGTGTGACTTCACGACTCCTGCAGAGGAATTCTCGGAAGACGCTCGTTGGTGATTCTGACTAATATCTGACGTCTGACTCAGCAGGTGATCACCTCCATCAAGGAGGTTCAGTTGTCATGTGCGTGGGTTTTATCTGTAAGTTTGTCCTTCTGTTTGCAACTTCCTGTCTCCAGTGTTTTGGTGACGGGTAGATGATCACCCACGTAAGGTTCTCTGTCATTTTTATTTAAGAATCTATCAACTGAAGACATCACAAAATTACACAAGTTGCTGTATTTACTACACAATAATGAGCCGGACACAATGTTTGGTTCCCAGATAGTTCTGGGAACGTTGCCTTTTAGTTGTGTGGAAGTTCCCCTAGCGTTACTTTTCTACAACTTTCATACAACTTGTAGAGCAGCGGTCCCCAACCTTTTTTGCACCATGGACCGGTTTAATGTCAGACAACATTTTCAGGACTGGCCTTTAATGTGTGGCAGATGAATACAACAAAATAAAATGATACGACCGGCATAAAAAGTGGTATTATCTGAATATAATAACAAACATGAATCTACAGTGTATGCAAATTTATTAGCAGCATCCTCGTAACATCACGCTAACGATACTGCACAGAGCGCAGCCGTGCGTCAACGGCATGTGCACCAGTTGGGGGAAAAATGGCAGAGTCCATCGAACAGTTTCGGATGCTGCCAAAGGACAAATGTGAAGTCCCGCCTGTTAATTGTGCAGCAGCCAGGCCAGGTTTTCCTGGAGTTGCCAGCTTCAGGCCAGACCAGGGTTTCCTGGAGTGTTACTAGCTTCAGGCCAGACCAGGGTTTCCTGGAGTGTTATTATCTTCAGGCCAGGCCAGGGTTTCCTGGAGTGTTATTATCTTCAGGCCAGGCCAGGGTTTCCTGGGTGCCAGGCCAGCTGGGTTGCCAGCTTCAGGCCAGACCAGGGTTTCCTGGAGTGTTACTAGCTTCAGGCCAGACCAGGGTTTCCTGGAGTGTTACTAGCTTCAGGCCAGACCAGGGTTTCCTGGAGTGTTACTAGCTTCAGGCCAGACCAGGTTTTCCTGGAGTGTTACTAGCTTCAGCCCAGACCAGGGTTTCCTGGAGTGTTACTAGCTTCAGGCCAGACCAGGGTTTCCTGGAGTGAATTTTTGTGAGTTGTACGTATGTTTTTAAAAGAGGGAAAATTCAATGAATGATGAATTCCAAACGTTAAATGATGAGCAAGAATATTTATATAATACATAATGAATAAATCCAGGTTAAAATATACATAAAGAGGACTTTAAATACTATAATAAAATAAGGGATAAATTAGGAATAACAGTGGCTCAGGGATAGGTCCCTGTGGTACACCACAGGGATGTAATAATGTGTTGTGAGGCTGTAAACTCAGCCAACCTTTGATTCAGAAGCATCTGTTGTTTACTTGGTTACCAGGATTTGGTTTTCTGGGGAATTTTCAGTTTATTCAAAAATGATCTTTGGTGATAAATTGCTCTCCACTTTCTTCCCTCAAATTATGAACAAACTAACAAGTGACTTCTTTTAAGGCACGTTTCATTCATGAGTGGATAATTGATGAATTTATTCATGTCATATATACTTGACCCCGGTATCGTCCCCCACATTCTGTGTAGAAACACATGTGTTCTCCTGATATCTGTGTCCTCACTGTAACTCTCCCTCCCTTCATCATCACATGACCGTGTGGGAGGAAAAAAATCTGCTGTAATTCTGCTGAAGTTTCTGCAGTGAGTGAGTGAGTGAGTGAGTGAGTGTTTATCAGCAGGTCGACAGCTGCTGTTGACTTTATTCTGCTTTGAGTGACGCCTCTGAAATCCACTGAGAACCAGTGATTAGCTTGTGTGAACTCTGTTCGAGGTGAACTGGTCAGTTAATAATGACATGGAGATAAACTGCTGTGGTGTGTGTGTGTAAGTTCTTGTATGTGTGGCTTTGTGAGGACCAAAGAAATCGTATAAACCATACGGAGGGAGGAGAGTTTGGCTGGTCCTCACTTCTTTAAAGGGCCTTTTGTGGAGTTAGGACCTAGTTTTTGGGTCAGGGTTAAGGTTAGGCACTTAGTTGTGATGGTTAAGGTAAGGGTAAGGGGTTGGAAATGCATCATGTCTATTACAGTCCTCACTATGAATGAATGTGTGTTTACACAGTCAAATTATGGGGACTTGTCTTCCTTATGGGGACAAAATTCAAGTCCCCATAACAGAAATGAATACATTTTAAAATGAAGACATGTTTTAAATAGGTTAAGGTTAGGGTTAAGATTAGGATTAGGATTAGGCCAGTAGTAATTATGGCTAAAGTGTGTGTTTTTACCTGGTATTCCTTTATGTTGTGGGGACCTACATCTCTTTACACAGTCACATTATGAGGAAATCAAGTCCCCATCACATCAAAGTGAAGACAATGTTTGAAGATGTTTTACAGTTAGGCTGAGGTTAAGGTCAGGGTCAGGGTCAGGGTTAGGATAAGGATTAGGACAGTAGTAATGATGGTTCAGGTTGGATTAGGTCTCCAGGAAATGAATGTACAGTAAGTAAATGTCCTCTAAAGTCATGGAGACCAGTGTGTGTGTGTGTGTGTGTGTGCTGCAGGTGCGGTGCGTGTGTGTGTGTGTGTGTGTGTGTGTGTGTGTGTGTGTGTGTGTAAGGCCCATGTCCACTCCAGCAGAGTTTAGATCCTCTGAGAGAACGAGGGAAAGAGATTGAAAGTTCTCTTTCTGCCTGCCTTGAGCTCATTCCCCAGGTGCTTGTGTGTGTCAGTGTGTGTGTCTGTGTGTGTGTCAGTGTGTGTGTGTCTGTGTGTAGTGATGCCTCCTCACTGTTAGCAGGAATTTTCATTGGCAAGTGAAACAGGTGGACGCTGTGAAATCCAAGCTTTCCTCTAAATCCAAGGATTTGCTTTTACGAGCTCTTTGAGGACAACGTTAACTCTGCCAGGATTCTCTCTCTCCCTCTCTCTCTGTCTCACTCTCTCTCTGTCTCTCTCTCTCTCTCTCTCTCACTATGTGTGTGTGTGTGTGTGTGTGTGTGTGTGTGCATCTTTGAGATGTCTTCAGGACCTTTTCTGGAATAAACACTAACCTTGTCAGGACCAGTAGTCCTCGTTAAGACCAAAACCTGGTCTTGATTATAAGACAGAATCTGCTGATTGTTTTAATTGTTTCATCAATTAAATTTAATCTGGATTATAACGTGAGGATAAGGTTCATATGGTTACATTTGGGTCAGACAATTATTCTTTGTGAGTCCAAAAAAGACACAAAACACACGTTTTATCAATTTAAAAAAAACAACAATCTTTCCATTCCGACATAATTTGCGATGCATCTATGACCACAAGGTGGCAGCAGCAAGCATTTATTTCATGGGCTTGGTGTGTGCATTTGCAGAAGTGGGGAAATGTATTATTGAGGTTTCTTGAATGCATCTTGAAGCGACTCCTCTGAGCTCTAGCTTGAGGCCCGCCACATCGTATTAAGTTACTATGACTATTTCAGCATTATTTCTTTATGAATAGATACATCTTAAATCATATGTATACTCATATTGAGAAAATATTGACTGTTTTTATTTGGAAATCAATTATCAAAATAGTTAAACTAGTTCATTCCAGTTGTTTCCATCCTCCTCCTCTTTTCTTCTCGACGTGAAGCACAAACGGATCGGAAACAGCTGTGAAGATTATTGACCTTTCTGGTTATCTGCGGTGCAATGACTCAAAGTTGTTTTATTTGGCCTGGGCTGGAGAAAGAAAGAAAGAATCCCCCAGAGTTCACGCACGCCATCGCTTTAGCTGTAGGAACTCGTGTGCGTCTCTGTCCACGGTGTTACCCACGTGCAGTGGAGTCCACAGGTTCTGCGGTCAGAGCGGGTGAAACCTCCGTCTCTTCATCCGCCTCTGTTTTCAGTCACTCCATCACACAGACCCTTCATTCTCTTCTCTCCATCCTCAAAGCACAAATGTTTCAATCTGTCTTCTGTTCTTCCGTCTCTCTCTCTCTCTACACTTTTCTTCCTCTCTCTTTCCAAACTGTTCTTCTTGGCCGAAGCTCAAGCTCGTGGTCTTCGTCCTCGCCGCTCGCTCTCATCACCCGTCACGCTGTGTGAGGGAGGAACGCAGCCCAGCGTATGAGAGCGAGGGGGAACTGAGACGAGGAGCCGCGTGTGGACACACCGGGTCACCAGACAAATTCCAGAGCTTCTTGTGGCGTCACGTGACGTCATGTGACGAGCTTTGACGATTGTACACATTTCACGACACAGAGGCTGCGTTTGGTTTTTATTAGCGATTGATTTATTTGAGATTTCAGCGTCTTAAAAGTGACTATTTTTAGGTTGGTTTTTTTGCTCCATATGAAAAAGAAATCATTGACATTTGAGAGTGTCATTATTTCAAAGTCTGGCAGTCGTCAATCTATAGTTTCTGGCATTTTTGTGTTTCCATCATGACACAGGACTTTAAAGTCCTGGGTCAGGCTCGTGATTCCAATGAGAATAGAACCTTTACTTGGTGGGCGTGGCCTGGGCTGTGCCCAATGACCACATAGCGTTATCTCATACCAGAATACGACACAACAGACAACAATGGAGGTTGGAGTTGGAGTTGTTGTTGTTGTTGTTGTTGTTGTTGTTTTGTCCTGGCAGCTCGTGGTTACTCATCCATGCACATGATAAAGTGAAAGTGAATCTCTTACATACACATAAACTCACCAGCCTCTTTATTAGGGAACACTATTGAAGTATAAATAAATGACTTTAGAAAGAAATTATTCAAACTAAATCAATCTTGATTTTGGACAGACTAAGACATTACACAACGATGAACAGGTCCTGACATTTTGTTTCAGAAACAGCTGGTTTGAGGTTCGGTTCAGGGCTAGTGGTGCAATGGATAACGCGTCTGACTACGGATCAGAAATGAGTTGCCGCAGTATCGTTTATGTCGATATCAGCCTCTCTTTCGTCAGCACTGTGACCGCCCCTGCTCTGCTACTGTATACACACAAACACTCCCTCAGTCAGCTCTGATAGTTTTGCTTGACACAGCCTGTTTTCAGATAAATGGCAAACAAACAATGTTACACCGTTTCTGCTCACAACGAACAAACAGAGGCAGAATAATAACAACAAAGGTTACGCACTGCAGCTTTAATCACATGACAGCAACTCAATGTCTTTTTATTCTTGTCGATGATCAAACCAAGGATGAGAATGAGGAAGAAAAGGTTGTGATTTTAAACTGTCATTTTTACAGAGAAAGTTCTGAAAAAGAGGAAAAATATCCAGTGAACAGCAGTTTCTCTGGTAGAAAACACCTTATTGATGTCAAAGGTCACAGGAGAATGACTCAACAACAGTGTCTCAGCACAACACGTCAAATCTCGAAGCAGACTTGGTGTCCCCTCATTATACTTAAATCAGTGTCATGTGTACCTAATAAAATGACTAATGAGTGTATACTTGCACATTTAAGGAAAACTACATTTGAAGCTATGTTTTTGGTGTTTTTCCTACATTAAATAAATGTGTAAGAAATAACCTTTTTAACATGTTCCTGTTCCTGTACCTTTTGACTGTCAGAGAGGCTGCAAAGTCAATTCAATCAAAAACTCATTTATACTTTATTTATACTATACCAAATGTATAAAAGGGTATTAATGCACTTATTTATTTTTAAAATGTTGAAAAAAGAGAAAATCCTCCGTAGAAAAGTTCTTTTTTTTATTACCGCTGCACATTTTATTTGTGAATTTGACCACATGGACAATCATTGTTCATACATTTCTGTACATAGTGTCATAAAGGGACATTGTTTCGTGTGTGTGTGTGTGTGTGTGTGTGAAATCAAACTAAAGAGCACAGTGATGAGGAAACTACAGAATCTGCTGAGTGTCACAGAGTCAGCTTGTGTTTTTTCGGACACCTCGGCTCTGTTCCTCGTCTCCCTCGTCCCTCTCGTCTCCCTCTCGTCCCTCTCGTCTCCCTCATCCCTCTCCTCTCGTCTCCCTCTCGTCCCTCTCGTCTCCCTCATCCCTCTCGTCTCCCTCGTCCTCTAGTCTCCCTCGTCCCTCTGGGTCCCTCTCGTCCCTCTCGTCCCTCTCGTCCCTCTCGTCCCCCTCTTCACGCTCTCTGTGGGACCATGGGATTGATTGATAACTTCATTTGTTCCTGAGAGGAAGTGAGGCATCAGAACATGACTGAGGGATGAGGGTGGGAGTGTGTTTTCTCCCCCCTCCTCCTTCACACACGTCTTGTTTTGGAACAGTGACGGATGGCCTCATTTTTGAAAAAGCATTAGGTCGGTGATTAGGAAAGTGAGGTGTGAGGGCTTTTTGACACAAGGGAGCTCTTACTTTCAATCAGCTGATGCCTCTGCAATTCTCTAGCTTTTTCTTTTTCCCTCCTGTTTACCCACGTTTTCATGTACGTGGAAAAAAACACGCAACAAACTACAGTATTTAAGAAAAAAACGAGTTTGTTATCATTCAAAATGAAAAACAAAACACAATAAAACGGCAACGACGTAGTAGGTTGAATTAAACGAGTGTTAGCCATGTTACAAATCATAAAAGCCCATTATTGAAAACATAAATCTGCAGCTAATCATCCTCAAGACTTTGATTCAAAGAGAGGCTGTGTATCAGCCTGCAGTGTGTGAATAAAGTGCTGTGGTTTAATAACGAGCTAATCCGAGCTAAAGGAGCTAGCGGTCTTCGGTGGTCTGCCAGCTTGGTCGGTTGGTAACACTGCAGACATCATGACTTGGATGTGGGGATTGCGTGGACAAATGAGGAGTGGGGAGTGCGTGTACAGCGCTCGCCATCCACTCAAAGCGTAACGTTGTTGCAACAGCATGTGAAGAAAACTCCAAATTTCGCTTGGCCAAAAAGAACGTTAATCTTGCGATAAGAAAATGACGCCGTTAAAATGGGTTTGTGCTAACGCCGCTAATAACGCGTTTAACTGACAGCACAAATATTTATGGAAGCCCGTTTACCGCCAGAAAAAAAAAAGAGGTAAAAACTCTCGGTGAACTTGTGGTGTCAGAAACGGACACGACTCTGGTCAAACTGCAAATCACGAGGCTTTAAAACAGGAGCTCGTTCTGGAACCAGAAGACCACGCCCACTTTCTCTGGCTCAGTGTGGTTAACTCAGCAGGAACAACACAAGTCTTTATCATCAGGTGTGTAGCTGTGTGTTCTGCTCTCCCACACCCGTCAGCACAGTAGGTGCACGGCGATGAAGCAGCAGCAGTGACGACGTTCTGCCAACACCACCGCCCGAGAACACTCCGGCTCCGACAGCTCCAACCGCATGAGATAAATCGCTCTCACTCTCTCCCTCACTCTTCCTCTTCCTGTATTTATTTGACGTATTACTGTCAGGGAGGGGAACCTCCCTTCAGCGTCGGCCATTGTGGGCTTTGGTTAGTTTAAGTTCTGGCTTTCGTAGAGCGATTAGATGGACACTGTCAGACCGGGCTAGTTGGAGTAATCATCGCTCGCTGAATGTACGCTCGTCCGACGTCTGCTTGTGGAAAGTGCTCCAGCAGATGTTTCAGACTGATTGACTGCTCAGGTTTGAATACCACGCTGCTCTACTACAAACTCAAAGATCAGTCACTACTGAGTGCACCTTATTTGCATGGAGGCCGAGGATGCAGGAGATGAGATTAAAACAGAGCCACAGGCCGATGAACAGACTTAATGTTTGTTTAAAACCTGACAAATAAAGGTGTTTTATCACCGCTCATAAATGCAGTATCCAGTTTAACAACCTGGGAAACTCTGGCTGGATCCTTTTTGCCAAGTCATTGCTCCTGGCCAAGAAGTCAGTCTGGGACGTAGACTTGTGTCATAATGCTCAGGTTTATACATGTATACATACATATTTGTATATATATACATATATATATATATATATATATATATATATATATATATATATATATATATATATGTAAATGGCATTTTGAAACGAGCTGCGTCCAGACGAAGTGTCTCAGCTCAGACCAATGACGATGTGGAGCTAAAAGTCAAATTGACGGAATTAAAGAGCTTTTTGGTAACAGTTGATACTCGAGTCATGGTGATTATGAAGTAAATGCAAGTAAACATGTTGTTTTCCAGACTAAAACCCAGCCCTGGTGTTTTCAAATGAAAACAAATTTGTTTTATAGCTTTTTTTTAATTTTCCATGGTTCAAAGATTCTGTGGACAACAGGTATAACTTTGTGTCTTTGTATTTTTTAAATGAAAACAAACTAGTGTGGATTTAGCCTCAGAGATGCTAAGCATCTGTTGACCTGTATTTTTAAATTCAACATACCTGTGAATGTTGGCACCCCGAGCATAAGCAGGTATTTTTAATGTAAACTCCTGCACTTTACAACATCAAAATGATACTTTTGTTTTTATTTCTAATCTAATATTTATTATGACCTGTTGGACAGGTGACTCTAGGGAAAGAGATTTCGAACTCAATGATTTTCATTTTCTCCTCAATATTATTCACTGTACAGCTTTCTCCATCTAAACTTTCCACTCTCGTGTCCTCGTCTTGCTCTCGGGTTGTTGTAACACAATGTGAATCCATTTCTCACGCCTTAGTTCGTCTTTGCTTTCTCTTGGTGTCAGTGCAGTTTACAGGTTGAGCTCATGTGTGGAGGAAAACGCTGACTGCTGTTGCTAAGCAGAGGGAGGGGTTGATGTTGTGGACTGTTTGCCCTCGCAGCAACCAGCCTGATGGTGGACCCTGATTGAAAACTCTGTCGTCTTCCTGGTGTTTTCCCCCCCGGTCGCACTGATCTCTCGTCTCCTTCTCCTCACCTCCGCTCGTGAAGGCAGTGGTTCCTCGTTTCCTCTCTCGCTCTCACTCATCTAAGACGGAGAAGACAGACTTTTTCAATTAGGGAGAGTCGTTGAAGGTGTTTGGCTTCAGGCTTTCTGCCCCTGTGAGCTCGTCCTGCCGGTTAGCACACACACACACACACACACACACTCACTCCACCTTATTTCCACCGCCCCCGGGAGGGGAAGCAGGAAGTGGTGAGTAACTTTTTTAAAAACATTTTCATCCTTTTCATTTGTCCGTGCCTGTGTCTGAGGCGCTAATTGGTGGAGATGAGTTGTGTTTGGAAAGGTGTCCAGATTCTCCCCTGGGTGGTGTCAATCTGGCGTTTTTACAGCAGCAGTCCAGAGAGTTAATCCACTCAGTGGGTGGTTAGTTTTCTTGAGGACACGGTTGACTCATCTTGATTTTTATGGATTGTTGTCGTTCATGCAGATCATGCTGACCGTCACACTTTTGCCAACTCAACAACTCATTCTGGCACTTTGGTGTTCAACAGAATTACAACAGACCAGGACTGAATCTTGCCTCCCGTCAGTTCCCTCTCATGCTGCTGTGTTGTATTTGTCACAAGTGTGTGTTTCTTCATCTTTAGACAGAGAGGTGGGGACAAAAAAGATGGAGGTGAGAAAATGTGTGTCAGGGGAGCAGGAAGTCGGAGAAGGGGGTAAAGGTGGATTGAATTTGAGGGACAGGGGAATGGAGAGCAAGTGAGCGGCAGAGGGAGGAAATAGGAAAAGGCAGTTGAGGGGCAGCGTCGTGTCGTCTCAGCTGTTGTGATTTGAGTGAGCTGACAGCACACAAATCTCACAGCATCTCACAGCTGTGCGACATGCCGTCCCCTTTTCTTTATTTTTAACCCAGCGGACATCTATATCAGGCTGCAAGGCCCAGACTGCAACCAGACTATTGTCTGCCGAATTCTGCATGTCCTTACATGTGTTTGGGTCTTCATGTGTATGTTTGTGATCTATCTATCGATCTAGAAGCTAACTAGGGCTAGCTAGCTAACTGTCTATCAAGCAAAACATGCCTATATTTGCCAAAAGTTTAAGTTTAGCTCCTAGATAATATAGAGAGGTCCTTTAAAGTGATAGTTAAGGGTCCTTCAGGGTGTTTGTATGATGTACTGACACATAATCAGCACTGTGCACCCCCTGCACCAAGAACCAGTCTAGGGTATGCACGCTATGCTAGCTAACATGGCTGCCATCAGGGACACCAAGAAATAAATAGATTTAGCTACTTTACAAAATGTACACTAGCTTAAGTTTGCTAGGTCTTAAGAATATGTTTCCAGCTTCGTCTTGTTGTGATTCATTCTTTTATGACTTGGAAGTGAAGTTTTGTAAGATGCTCACTCTCTCACACCAAACGCCATAAAGAAAATCAGCGTTTTTAGCTCACAGGGACACAGGAGCTGCTGATCTACTCCTGCCTCGTCTGGTAAATTTGTGTCACTACGGGAAATCTGAACTAAGGATTTTAAACACCAAAGTCACAAAAGAACACCTCTGACTCGTGGAGGAAGCAGTGGTTTAACAACTCCTCTGTGGTGTGATGTAAAATCCATGATTTCCTCAATGGAATTTGGTGCAGCAGCAGTCCAGAGAGTTAACCCACTAGAATAGAATAGAATAGAATAGAATGCCTTTATTGTCATTATACAAGTTGTACAACGAGATTTACTTGACTTCACCTTGAAAGTGCATACAGCTAACAACGAAGAACAATAACAACAACAGCGATTTGAACACGTACTTACGAAAAACACGAACGAAAAACACAGAAAATAGCACAAAAAGGGAGAGCCGTGAGCCGCTGCGTCCGTGCGCGCCGCCATCTTGGATCGAGAAGATCCAAGCCTGAACCACCCACTCAGTGGGTGGTTAGTTTTCTTGAGGACACGGTTGACTTATCTTGATTTTTATGGATTGTTGTCGTTCATGCAGATCATGCTGACCGTCACACTTTTGCCAACTCAACAACTCATTCTGGCATGAAGAATCCTGTGAGTGTGTTTGGTCTCAAGTCATGTCAGAAGGATTTTACACGTGCAGAATCCAGTGCTGGCTCAACGGTCTTTATTGACCATGTGAGTGTGTCCGTAAATTGCCACAGTGCATTCCTCACGGACGTGCTGCCGGCTCTGCTGATGGCACCTCTGTGTGAGAGGCTGCTAAACCACTAAAAAGGAGGGAATGGAAGATTAGTGAGTCCTGCAGGTCCCTGCATCCTGTGCAGCTCACCAGGAACACCCACCCACCTACCCACCGCAACAGCACCTACAAGAAAACTGCCGCCATCGTCAGTGGAGCTGGGAGATAAAACAGATCTGTTGACAGTTGTGGACGGATCTGCCCTCTCATCCTATTACCACTTCCTTCCAGACCTCAAGACAAACACTCCAACACTTCAAAGTTTGTCAGGACAAAAGAATGTGCTGAGCTCACGAAAGCAGAGGGAAGACGAACATTTGGCATCAGGGAGAAAGAGGGAGGGGCGCAAAAAACGGGAATGAATGCAGTGGATTCTCTAAGTGGATCTTTAGTTCATCCTCAGGCACTGAGGGAGCCAATTGATTTGGTAAGTGAGCCCCCCCCCACCCATCACCAACCCCCCACACACAACACACACACATTCTTGTGCAGCATCCTCAGCGAGGACACAAATAGACGTAATGTGTTCTCTAGCCCCTTACCCAAACCTTAACCAAGTTTTAAGTGTCTTAAACCAAGTCTTAAACCTGAAAAACACCAACTTTAAAATTGTGAGGACCAGCCAAAGCTGTTCTTCTTAGGACACTGCATCGGTACAAGCTAAACAAAGGCTTGTCATTCACCTCAAATCTTAGCCCAAGACTTCTTCAAAAATCAGGTTCTGCCTCATTAGGACCAGGTTTTAGTCTGTTTCAGTGTTTATGCCAGAAAAAAAGCTCCTAAAGAGGTAACAAATACCAGTTCTCACACACACACCAGCCTGACCCCCAACAGTTTCCCCAACTGTTTCTGATGCCAAACTGACTCCCTGCATTTGCAAGCTGTCAAGACGACCAATCAATGCCTCACAGCGACGCACTCACATGGAGCTGCATTGATTTGAAGTCCCATTGATTTACGTTCCACCATCTGAATCTGTAAAGAGGCTGTCGTCCTGCAGCTCGTTCACCTTCTAAGTTCTCCAAAGCACAGGGAACAAACAATAATTGTGCTGTTGTCTGTGAGATATGTTTAGGCTACATCTCCTCAGTGTTGTGGGTGTTTGAGGTCTGAAAATGCAGCTGACTCAGTTTTTACTGCGTTTCAGGGCCCTTACACGTGAGAATGAGTTCAGGAGAATCCACAAACTGTTTGTATTGTCTCCGTTTTCTATCCACATGGAACGATGTGGATGTTGGGATACACTTGTGTGTATCCCAACATACTGGTTGGTCTTGCTTTTTCATTTGCTGTTTTCAACATCTTTGTTGTTGTCTTCTTCTTCTTGTGTTTGGAGTTTGTTTGGTTTATTCACCTCATGTTGTTTTGGGGGGGGGTTTCATGTATGTGAAGAGATTTCTGTCATGTTTATGGAAAATCTTTTACAAAAGTAAGAGATTGTGTTTCTGTGTCGATAAGACCTTAGTTTGGACGGGCAGCAATTAAGAAAACAATGATGTAGTTACTTGTGCTGATGATAAGACCTATCTTAGTATCCACATTGGCCCAAAATTGGTCAAAAACAGTGCATTGGTTATCAGAAAAATCCAAAACAATCTGGAAACCCTTAATGTCACGTATAAAGATAAAACATGAAAAAGAATCTTTTTTTAAGCGACAAACTACAAATAAAATGTAGCAGGATGTACTTTGTAAGGATCTTTAATAATCTTAATAATCCTGGACTATACATTTTAAGGTGTTTGTATTGATGCAGGTTACTTAAAGCTGAAAAGCTTGTCTGGATGTAGTTTGATTTCCTTCTTAAAGGAGACATATTATACCCTATTTCCCCCATTAAAATAGTTCCCTGGTGTCCTAATGAACATGTCAGTGACATGCTTTGGTCAAATACCATAAGGATGAAGCATCATAGCAGTTCAATAACCCTGCTAAACCCGCCCCTTTCAGAACGCAGAACTCGGTTTTCGTGCATGGTCCCTTTATATGCAAATGAGACACAGGCAAACACACGCCCACTTCTTCCAGGGTGTTTCTGATTTGTCCTCTTTACAGCGCTCACTTGCTCAGCTCCTGTTCCCTCCCCTCATTCCTCTCCCCCTCCCTCCACTAGTTCTGACAATATCAACATGGCAGCGTGAGCAGAAAACAGTGAGAGTGCCGTCACAGGAAGAGACGTCCTACATAAGGATGGAGCCGAACACTGTCCAACTGTAAATCAGTTAAAAACACTTAGGGACAGCACCACTGATCCACCACTGACCGCTGCATAAACTGCTGCTGTATGTGACTGTATCAGACTGAGTGTGTGCTCCGGTCATGGAGGACGTACTGAACAAATATGTTTAATTAGGACGTGTCAGAATGGTCAGTTATGACCTCTATGTGATCTTTTCTTAACAATGTGTGTGTTTGTACGTCGCTGACTAAATACTGATGTGAAGTGGTGCGAACACACGAACACACGTTTGCTGACTTTATCCGGCACATTAGCTTCATATATAAAATCCTCTGTAAAACACTGTGCTCCACTGTGCAGCCACCAACAGCACACTTGTCCCTCCGCGTTGACATAATAGCGCTCTTCCTCCCTCGCCTGCACTCTCGCAGGGACAAGGTGGAGCTAAGGTGGAGCTCTCCAAGTAAACTTACTGGTGGGGCGGTAACATTCGCATGCTGCCGTCATAAGCGCAGGGAATTCAACATGGAGTGTTTTATCACCTATACTTACACTAAGGGGGACCACGAAAACATGACTGAGTATTCTTTTTCCACACTTTGGCGACTGGTAGGGCCTCCAGAGTCCCAAATATAAGTATTGAAATGGTTAAAAAGTTGATTTTGGATAATATGTCCCCTTTAAAAAATAGTGTGGATTTATGGTGCATTCAATTGTACTCAGAACTCCAAGGCCAATGCTCCATTATGGTACCGAAATAACAATATTCATGATGGCAGCAAGTTTTTACAGGCTTGTCCATTCCAAAGGTAACTGACATTTTTCATTTTTGTGACACTTAACTGTTTACACTCAGGGTGTGAAGAGGATTTTACGCAGTACAGAAGAAAATGATCTCCCATCCTACCTTTAATGACTCACGGGCCACATGAACACACTTAAACTGAGAAGCGTTTCCATTCCCAGTGAAGTCACTGAAAGATATCAGAAGGTTATTTCAATAGCCCGACTTTAAATGAAACAACAGATTGCAAATTAAGTCCTTTGTGTAAATGTAACCATCTTATCAGACTGGATATGTGGAGTATGCAAATACACACATGTACATTACACACACACACACACACACAAAGGCTGAGCTCTAGAGACAACCGGAGGCGCAAAGTGCACCCGGAAAAATCTAGATGCCACTCAACTCTGCCAAGCTCCACTCATGATAAGGTCGACCACAGGGAGATGTCTGCACTCAGGACCTGTCCGTCACACACAAGAGCCCACCCACCCCCCGTCTCCTCACACGAGAGTGATTAGGGGGGAGGAGTGTGAGAGAAGAAGATGGAGAGTCAGGCAGACAGATATGGAGTGGCTCGGGAATAAGAGGATTGTGGCAGATGACTGAAGAGAAAAGGTCAGAGGAAGAAAAATGGACTGGGAAGAATCCATGGAACCATAAAGAATTGGTCAAATGAGGACGAAGTGAAAAAGAAATACTTTAGAGAGGGGCGGGTCCTCGTCATAGAGCGGCCAAACCGACTGTCTTTAGCAACAGGCCTTACTGTAACAGCATGTTCAAATGCTGTCTGTTAAGCTAGAGCCGGAACAACCACAACTTCCCGCTCTGTTTTCACTTGCTCTGTGTTTTCTACCTAACACCCTGACTGGGTTACAGAGATTGCGTCATTTACCATAAAATCTCATGGAAACTGAATCAGTCAGTACATTTTCCATGCATGGTTTTAGCTTATACTAATGTCCTTGTCCCTGTCAAAGTACCAGTGGGGGAATGGGTTTGTGTTTGACTCTGTTATGCTAGGTGGTGACATACACTGTAAGGACCAAAGTTTTCAAAAGTATTGACTTCAGATGTTGCCCGTTATCTCTAGTGAAGGACAATCTTAACGCTTCAACAGACCAAGACATTTTGGACAATGCTATGCTTCCAACTTTGTGTCAACACTTTGAGGAAGGTCCTTTTCTTCTCCAGAGTTTGATGTGGAAAAACTTCACTGGTCCGTACACAGAGCCCTGACCTTTAACCCCAAGCACCTTTAGGATGAACTGGAACAGAGATTATGAGCCAGGTCTTCTCGTCCAACGTCAGTGTCTGACCTCATCAATGCTCAACAGAAACAAATTCCCATAAAAACACTTCAAAATCTTTCTGAGGAAAGTCGGAAGGAGAAGAAGGAGTGTGGAAGCTGTTATATAGGGAGGCCAACTCCATATGAAAGTGCTGTATATGTATTTAAATATGTCATTTCAGTCCCTATTGGTGTAATTGTCAGATGTCCAAATGCTTTTGTCTCCTTTCAGCTTGTTAGTATTAGCTGTTAGGAGTTAGCTAGCTGCTATTTGGTATCATGTTGAGTGTCATTCCCTGTTTTCAACCATTTATGAACTTCCACCACGTTTCTTTCATGGTTGTCTTGGTCCGTGTATGGTTACCTCAGTTATTTCTGGGCCAGTGTGAGTGTAGGACATGTGCAGAACATCTAGGCTACTTTGGGTCCAGTTGGACATATACATGCAGTAATTCCACTCCCATCAATATCAGAAGAGGGAACTGGGAGTGACATCACCTCTGAGTTGACCACAATTTTGTTGAGAAGTGTAGTTGGTAAAAAGAACAAAAATATTGTTAGCAATACCAGTCGATAACAACGCTCTACACTAGGGGTCAGCGGGTAATGTTCTGAGCAATTTCCATTCTATTATTCAATCTTATACAAAAATGGCAAATTTATGAGATGTGTTGGTTTAAAAAAGTAACTTGAACGTGCCAAAAGACTGTTACTCGTGTCTTAAAACTGCTCGTTAACTCAGTTCATCGGCACTGAGTTAATTCATCTACTGGGCTGGACATTTGTGCAGGCGGGCCAGTTTTGGCCCATGCGCCGCCAGTTGTTGCAGGAGTGGCAGCTATTTTGGAATCCCATGTTGGGGTTTATGAGGTTGTTCCTAATCAGAGATAAAACTTGTGACTACAAGTCGAACACGCCATAAATTCAACTTTGAAAAATTTGAGCTTGTACAATCTCACTCCAGATAGAGTCCAGATAAAGTCAAACTACCACAATAATAAGATTTATCCAAAGTTTACATGTGGATGATTTCCATTGTTCTTGTAGCAGCTGGTTTTATTGGGATGTGTGAATGTGTCATCACATCGTGAGCGGTACACGAGCCATCGCTGGAAGTCATAGCTGTCCTCTCGTTGAACTTTTACCGTCTGAACTTTTCTGCTGACAAGGGAGGAAATCACATTTGCCGACGCTATATTTTCAACAGCGGATGGTTTGCATCTCTCTCTCGAGTCATTTCAGTCCTCGATAACACACACACACACACACACAAAAACGACAAATACTCTATGTTGAGATTTTCTCCCTGTTTTTTTCGTTGATACTTTGTTTTTCACCAATCTCCTTTTACCATCTTGTGATATTGTTGAGAAAGTGGCCTGGGTGGCGTTCATTTAGCAGAGGGCCCGCCTCCATTCCTGTGAAGCATTCATGACACGTGCAGAGATGGATTGGAGAGTCATGAGACGCAGGGCGACCTTAGATCTCCTGTGTGAGTCAATAAGGAAATGAGACGCACAGCTGAGCCACAACATTTGCAGTGAGCTAATTTGATTTTGTTTCGCACTTTGCCTGTTTTTCCATCGCATCTCGGTCAAGAACACAGAGCCCCATAACCGTCCGACGCACCACCGCTGGCTGTGGAAAAAAAACAGTTTCCACATGAAAAATTGGCAGCGGAAGTGCTCTGTTTTTGATCCGTGTGCTGCATGTGCCACCCAAAACAGAGCTATTTTGGTTTCACAGCAAGCAGAGGAAGTGCCAGCTCTCACACAGTTCATTAAAGTCCTGATGGAGGATAATTATGAAGTGAATTACAGCAAGACCAATGTTGTTCGTGCCCTCAACCGAGTTGAAAGTCCCTACATGTTTGCCAATTCTCTGAGGCTTCAGTCTTCATTTACTCCACGACGCTCTCATGTGGTGGGTCTGGTCGAGCTGACTGTTTGGGACGCACCTTCAAAAGATGGCAAACTATTGTAGTTAGAATAATAATAATGACACGTTTTATTTTAGGCATCTTTCAAAAGACTGTAAGTCACCTTACAGGCAGATTTTACAGTAACAGTAAAATGGATAAAAACGGGCTAATAATGCATAAAAAGTGACCCAATATATGAGTGCTTACTAAATATCTAAGTAGGCTACACATGTCTCTGCCTTTTGTCCTTATGTTTTACTGCCACTACCTTATATTATTTTGAAATAAACAGTAGGTGAACCAGACATTTCCATGAGACATGTTTTATGAATCATAACTTCATTATATGCACGTTATTTAAAACACATGCACAATAATCTGAAAAGCCTGGAAAACAACTCATATACTGAATATTTTAGACTGACCTCTTTTTTTACTTTGTCGTTCGGTTTCTTCCTTCAGTGATTTGTGTTCGATGTCAGAGACGCTGTAAATAACACATGTCACAGTGGTTATACTTTTACATGTTTTTCTTCTGTCCCTCTTTTATTCAGAACTATATCATGGACATTAGTTCCGTTCGCAGCCGGAGACGATAAAAATCTGCACCTATTGCAGAATTATCGTTGTAAATGCTTCTTATTATTAGTATTTATTCCTAATCCAAGACCATCTCCAGATGTTAACAGGTTTATTGACCATTAGAACTTCAAATACATGCTTACGTTGTCCATTATGTGCTAACGGTGTTCAGTGCAGTATTTGCTAGCATATTTGATGAGCCCTATTGGGGGTTTTGACCAATGGAAAAGGAGCTTTAGCAACTAGCCCTTAGCATTTATTGCCTCTGCCTGAGTTTGTGAAGACGAAAAACAGAGTTAAAGAGAACTCACAACTTCAAATACATGCTAATGCTGTGTCTTATGCCAACAGTGTGTTAACAGACAAGAGTATTTGCTGACGTCTGGAGGTTGTTGGTGTTTTTGATTCATGAGCGTTAGCAACTAGCCATCCAGCTAGTGGTGCATTTAGCAGTTAGACAGGTACTGAGTTTCCAAAACAGAGTTACAACTTCAAATAAATGCTAATTTGTGTTAATAGTGTAATGAGACAAGTGTATTTGCTGTATTTGCTAGGCTTTTTGACAAGTAGAAAGAGAGCTTTAGCGACTAGCCAACAAGCTAGTGCCTTTAGCAATTACAGATTAGTTGTTGAAGACCAAAACAGACCAAAAGAGAGTGAATGTTTGTTAGAGGACAACAGTATTTGCTAACATTTGCTGTTATTTTTGTTTGGTTTAGTTTTGGTTTGAAAGTGGAAAAGATGTTCTCGCAATTAACCAGCCAGCTCGCGGTGCATTTAGCACCTCTGGAAGTTTTGTGAATGTTTATAACAACTTCAAGTTGTCGTATCTTGTAAAGGGACAACAGTATTTGCTATATTTGATGGTTTTTCAAGTAGAAAGAGAGTTTAGCAGCTAGTCAAGGAAATATTCACAAGAGGTACAACTTTAAACACATGCTAATGTTGCACCTTATCTGTTATTTTAGTTATTTTTAACTAGCCAACGACTAAGGGGTGCATTTAACAATTACACAGATGTGTTGTGAAAAAGAATGTTCATCACAACTTCAGGTAAATGCTAATGTTACACCTTATATAAGAGAGCTTTAGCAGCCAAAAGGTGCCTTTCACAATTATAAACCCATAATTCATCATAATTATTCGTCATAATTATTATGACCCAAAAGAGAGCGAATGTTGATTAGAAGCACATCTTCAAACAAATGCTAATGTTGCAGCTTATCCACGGTCAGTATTTAACAGACAGCTGCAGTATTTACTGGGTGTCTTGTTTTCACCAGGGGAAACGAGTGTTGTGTGAGCAGCTACTGCACACTGACCTCAGCCTTCAAGCTCAGGGTCATGTGTCAGTTTAGGTGTCAGATGTCTTCTGCTCAGGTCACCGTTGGCTAGTCCCTGAGCTATGACTGCATGTGGAATAAGCGTAGAGCGCGGGGAAGTGATTTGCAGAGAATATAACTGTCAGCTTGATCAGTGTTGGAGACCGTGAGAGCGACATATGTCATGACACGTCGGTCAATCTTCCCAGATGTCGTTGTTTGGGCTCTTTTTGATTATTTTATTGAATTGTGTCACTGACTAAATGCATTCACGTCGCTGTATACTTGCCCGTTCTCTTTCTACATCTCATAAAAATGATCTTTATGACCCTAAATCAGCTGGAAGATGATTAAAGGCATGTGAACTGGCATCGCTGATTAGCTGCTGTGTTGCCTGGGAACTTGTACTCTGTCTCTATGGCGACGTGCAGAGGAATCAGACTGGTCTCTGCTCTCCTTTTATCCTTGTTTATAATGCCAAGTTGCCATAAATACAGGACTTTGGGGAGCACTTATGGCAATACACCCAGTTTGTGGGGCAACAAAAGCTTTAATTATATGGGACAGCAGGTAGCCTCACCACACGTGTGGTCCAAACACATGCAATCATAAAGCACATACACACATTATGTGGATTTGGAAAAGTACTGTAAAGGGCTGAGCACACAGATTCTGTGCTGTAGGCTACTATTTTTGCCTTTTTACGCCTTTGTAGACTCTGAACCCTCAGCAAGTGTCGATGACACAATCCTTTTCCAGCGTTTCGGTGGAAAGTGTTCAGGGTGATACTATGCATACCTTTTTTTGGTTTTGGAAAAGAACATTTAATAATGTGTTGATATGTAATATGGAGCTGGAGTCCGTCAACGACAACAGATCACGCTAATAATTTACTCAAGACTCAAACACAAATGTGATGTTGAGTTCACACCAAAGGAAATGTCTAAAATCTTAATATTAAATGAGGAGTCTTTGTTAAATGAGGTGTTTTTAGCGACAACACTGCTGAAAGCCGGTGATCGTGAGCCTGAATCACAGCCCGATCAGTGGTATTTCATGCAGGAAGTACTGAACCATTCTGTGAACAAATCTTTTTAATCAACTGATTCTAATGATTCAGTTGAAAATAACTGCTTTACAAGTCACGAGTTTGCGTGTTTGTGTCGTGTATAAAACAACGTCATGGCAGTTTTGTGCAGCCCTTACTATGACGACCCCGCCCACGTTGAGGAGGAGCTATGAAGTCATGGAAAACGTCGTGTAGAGCTAGAACTGTATCATGGAAAAGCGCCACACATCACGTGTACGTACAATTAGCCAATACATAGCGGGATTGATCACCGCTATCTTAATTTATTATACAACGTCAGAATGTTTAAACGCTTTCGTTGAAATATTTCAACTCGAGGAAGTGAAATAAACAAAAATCACGTCTCACTGAGCAGAAACGCTTGCATCTCAACATATGTTAAGAATCACAGCATTAAAGGATCTGCCCAGTAATGTTGTGTTATCGTTAAAAAGTGTGTTTTTAGTGACTCACTGAGCAAAAGCAGAGATGAAAGATGCTGTAAACACAGTTTCTTCACTGGATAATCACGCTTAAGTGCTGATGTTGCTTGGTTACCATTTATGTTGATTAATGGCTGATTCACTGATGGTGTCGCGGTGCAGAATTCAGGGAATCAATGAAATTAGCTCGGCAATCTTCTCCTCTTCTTTGCCTTTTTTCTGTGGTTGTCATGGATACACAGCAAGATGTGGTTGTACATCTTTAAAATAAAAATTCACTGATAAAATTATAGAAGTTATAGAAGTTTTGAGTTAGGAATAAATGTGTTTTTTTTCTCACAGTAATATTCAGCAGCTTTGGGAGCAGGAGTGAAACATATATGAAATGGAGGATTAGAGAGAATTAATTAAAATGAGAATGAAGGTTAGACAGAGATCATGGAAATACTGGATCAGACAGGAGAAGAAACATAAGAGGCGCAGTTAGGAAAGGAGACGAGATGCTGTAACTAGAGAGGAGTGAGGGACAGGGTTGGAGGGGGAGGAGGGGGGAGGAAAGTCAAAGTGGTGCCAAGATGTTCCAGGAGTGATGAAGGCAGGTCATAATGAAGTATCTGTGCTCCTCTTCCTCCGGCTCTGGCTACAGAATAACCACAGCCTTGGCCGCGAGCCTTGCTCAGGTTTGCCAAGAAGAACACACACACACACACACACTTTTACCTGCCTTCTGTTTGTGTCTCTCCAACCAGATGAGCGGCGGCAGGTCGGCGCAGTGTGGGTTTTGTCAAACAGGCCATTGTTCAGTGTAAGACGCTTGTTATACACAACATCCTGTGGTTCCTGAGACACACACACACACACACACACACACACACACACATCAAGTAAAGGTAGTCATGAGCAATTTGAAATTCCTCGTGTGCAGTAAACGCTGTCATTGCTGCACCAAACAAAATGTCTTCAGCGAGAAGACAACAGGAGACGAATGTGTTATGTGCACGTGTCTCTCGTGTGTGTGTGTGTTTGTCCCAGGTGTGGACGCTCTGCCATCGATGTGCAGGACTAAGACACCTGGGAGACTTGAGTTTGGCATGTAGAACTCTGTGCATGTGCCAACTCTGTAAATGTGCCAACTTAAGCGCTCACTCTCCTGCACCAAACCCCACAGAGAAGATCAAGGAGCTGCTGCTGCTCCACTGCTGCCTCATTCAACAAGTAAAGCTCAACAAATCATTTCAAACACAGAAGTCACAAAAATAATGTCTTCAACTCTTCTGCTGCCGTCCTGTCGTCGCAGACAGGATTTGGCACGCGCTACTTCTCATTACGGTAAATCTTAGACCGCTTGTGTTCGCCGAGTTTGGCACAGCGACCCCCGCGTGACCCTCATGTGGAGGATGAAGCGATAGAAGAAGGAGGGGTGGAGGGATGGATGGATACCATAAAGCTTTGGGCTCATATACTTGTCATTGCGGTAGAACCTCAGGACTCCCACAGAACCACCACAGAACGACCGTCCAATCACAGACGAGATTCACCAGCTCACCAATTTGCTTCTCAGCGCTGTAATTAAACGGTTGAATAAATAACTGTCAGATAAGGAAAGAGAACGTTATCTTGGGAAAAAATGAGCAGAAGAACATTAGACATTTCTTTGATAATTCTACAGTCGTAACATCAAAATAAATCCAGGCCAGCTGATTATCATGATGGTCATAAGAGGGTTTTATTCTGTGATCCAGGACCTTTTGTCCCTGCATGTTTTACACGTCTTTCTTTACCTACTCAAGTCAAAAACCTGGAAACCTGGTTGTTTTCATGTTGCTTCACGAGCCGGGTCGTAACACACACACACACACACAGTTAACCGCGGAGCAGTCAAAGCAAATCCTGATGAGTTCTCTGAAGTGCAGATCCAGTATCAGCTGGAAACACGAGGCCAGACTTTAACGACAGAGTGTTTTCTCGTGGGTTTGACAGACGAGGACGAGGAGCGTCAGTCACCCAGACACAGGAAAGTGTGTTTTCACTGTCGATGTTGTCGGTCTGCGAGTGTGTGATTGTGACCGTGTCTCTGCGTGTGCTGACCTGCCTCCTCGATTGTGCCAGGGCCTCATATCAAGATGTAGAGTGTTGAAACTTCACTAACTCATAAAAACCATTTTCCGCAGAAAAGGTGACCTCTGTTGCGTCTTGTCTTCTCCATTCACTGGGATCATGGATTGAGATGTTAGCGGTGTTTGGGTTTCCAGTCACGCCTGAACTCTGCTGACAGGCTCGTTCTCACTGATCCTCCCTGAAGACCAGAGCGAGCAGAGACAAGGACAAATGTGGTGGAAAGTAGGACAGAGACCACAGCTCTTCTCCTCCTTCTCGTTCTGTCTGTTCTCATGTTTCCCTCCATGACTTCTATTCACTCCACCATCGAATTCATTACATGTTATTATTCTTTTTTTACATAATGAATTCATTACATGAAGCCTGATAACTGTCTGCACAGTTAAAGGGCTGTAACATTATCTTACGTTAGGATGTCCATCAGGAGAAACCCTTGAAGACGTGTTTGTGTAGAAAACAAAGAAATAAACCACTGGGCTGGAGCAGGTTTTTGGAGCCAGTGTTTTTAGGTCACGGGGAACACAGGAGATACTGGTCCAACGCTGCCTCGTGTGGTCAGTTTGTGTCACTTCTTAACAAAGGATTTCAAGCACCAATGTCACAAAATAAGACATTTGAACTGAGTGACGGAGCGACCCGTGCGTGCTGTGACGTTAAATCACTGATTTTCTCTCTGGGCTTTGGTTCGGAACCAGAACCAGGTCTAAGTACTTTGAATCAGACGCGGGTTTGTGTTGTCAGTCTGCTCATGGACTGTGATGAAGCATCTGAAAGTGCTCAGAGACTGAAGCATCACGTTGTCAGCGCTCTCTGTGGCGCATGTTGCTCGTTTACGGGGCTTTCGTGAAAAATCCTCGTCATTTTGATGTATAACCGGTGAGATGGTCCTTGCTGGGTTTAATTCTGTCGAGTCTCGATGAAAATGCTAAAGTTTCTCATCCTGTTGGTGTTTAATGGAAACAAGTTTATTTATTTATTTTTTGTCCTCCTTTTACGAGAACTTTAAAAAAAAACAATGATTGTTTAGATTTCGTTCCGGACTTCCTGTACACTGAACGCAACGCGGCGTCTGCGGCGCAACGCACGTCAATTCTACAAGCAACAGTGTCACATAGTAGCGCAGCACATATGTAACATGTTACATATACATGAACACGTGATAGTTACATTAGTTTGTATTCACTCTCCTGAAGTCTTGTGTGTGTGTGTGCGTGTGTGTGTGCGTGTGTGTGTGCGTGCAGGTCGTTCAGTTCACACGAGGACGAGACACATTTATGCTCAAAGTTTTTATGTTTCACACACACACACATTGAGAAGTGGAGCGTGGCCGGGCTTATCTTGTTCAGGTTGGTGGAGGTCACATGGGTTGCTGCCAGTGTGTGTGTGTGTGTGTGTGTGTGTGTGTGTGTGTGTGTGTGTGTGTGTTGGCTCAGCCTCATACAGACAGACTATAGCCTTCAGTTTGGTCGTGTTCCAAACCAGTCATGTTTCCAGCCTACGTTCTGCTGCTGCTGCTGCTGCTGCTGCTGCTGCTGCTGCTGCTGCTCAGAGCTTTCTGCCCCACATATCCTCCTCATCATCATCAGTGTTTCTTTTCTTTCTTATCTTCTTTACATCTTCTCTGAGTTTCTTTTTCCCCTGTCTTTCTGTAATTTAGCCACTAATGGCTGAGACATTAATTCCCGGCAGTCTGTGATCCGTGACTCCTCCTGCGCTGTGTTGCCAAATCTATACAGAAAGGAATGCCACACCCACACACACACGCATTTAAACATGTGCTGTTGTCACAGTGAATTGTCTCCCGCACTGAGAGAGAGAGAGAGAGAGAGAGAGATAAACATCAGCAGTGATCAAATACAAAGGAATGTTGAGCAGAGCAGAGGAAACCATCAGCAGGAGGAATGATGAGGAGAGACTGACATGGAGAGACGATGAAGAGAGACACGTGTGTTTGTGTGTGGAACGTTAGGACCAGAGACGACTGAAGGACAAAGATAAGCCTTTGAAAATAAAGTGGTAGAATAAAAGCCGTAATATTATAAGAAAAACGCTCTAAATATTATGATAAAAAAGTCGTAATATTAGGAGACTAAAGGAACTTGAAAACTGATGAACTTGCTATATTCAGTTTATTTCTTTAACTTTCGCTGCTGTATCAGTATGAAATATCTTTGACGCAGTTAGCTGAGTAACAGCAGGCCTTTTTTATGGCTGTTATTCTTTATATATATATATATATGTATATATGTATACATACTGAGTCTATTAATGAAACGACTTCATTATTATCCTGTTTAACTGTGGGACATTTGCAAACCCAGCAGTGATTATGTCCACATCTCAGCCACATGTGGGAGTAGAAAGCAGTCGAGGGACCACCCACCTCCACGTTGACCTCACACTGCAGACTCCGCCGTGCCAATTTTTTGTGCGTGTTACTAATTTGTCCGTGACACAATCATGCAACACGATTACTTCCTCTCCCGCTCCGTGTTTAGTTTCTATGAGCTATTAAGATTCTGTTCGTCGGGCTCCCACGTGGCGAGAATCTGAGAAATCAGTCTGGAAAACTGCTTATTAATGAGTGAATAGTGCTGCCACTGTTGAGACAGACCTTTCCTGTGTGTGTGTGTGTGTGTGTGTGTGTGTGTGTGTGTGTGTGTGTGTAACCCCACTGGGGCATGTACCATAAATGAGAGGGCAGGAGACAGGTCTTATCACCAGCCTTCCAGTTCTGGCCAGACGTTAATTAGCTCATAAATGCTCAGCACAGTCCTCACTATTACACACACACACACACACACACACACACACACACACACACCATTCATTTGGATTAGCCCTAACCTTAACCATAACCACAATTCAAATCTTAGCCCTAGACTTAACCAGTTCCTCAGTGAGGATAAAGAGGTAGACGATGGATGGATGTTTGTGGTGGTGTCATAAAAAAATATGTCCTCCGAAACTGTAGGGGGAGCTCCAAA
This sequence comes from Solea senegalensis, assembly GCF_019176455.1. NCBI lineage: Eukaryota > Metazoa > Chordata > Actinopteri > Pleuronectiformes > Soleidae > Solea > Solea senegalensis. The sequence continues at coordinate 26,742,353 of NC_058024.1, read as the reverse complement.
CAGAGAAAGTCCTGCTTAAACAGATCAGGATGAGTTTTGATTCCACACAGATCCAGAAAGTTCTTCTGGTTCCGGTGGATTAAAATGTATAAAATGTCAGGTTCTTGTATGTGAAACACGTTCATACGTTTACATGCACAGTTTATCAAGCTCAAGAGGTCATAGTCTGACTAAGACAGGCAATCGGAGGATACACACAGAGAAGAAAACCGATTTATTGGCCTTGTACGTCTGACTTTGTCGACTTAGGTGGCGCCGTATCGCTCTCAAAAGAATCAGTTTCCTGTTGACCTTAACATGTTACATGTTACATGTCATTTAGCAGTCGGTGAATGTTACGTCTTCTGTTCACGTTACTTATGTGATACAAATCAGATAGAGCCTCGCTGTTGTTGCCGTGTCCAAAGAACGTCTCATTCTACGTCAAAGACCGGGGAGGACATTTTGGACTCTAGTCTGACTAAGTGTATACATGCAGTAGTAATCGGACTATGAATCACAGTAGTCCGGCTAAGACTAGCTTGGTATTAGTCTTCTAGACTAACATGTTTACATGACATTAATAAAACAGAATTATTGCCTTAGTCTGACTAAAATCAGACTTTGTACATGCAGCTAATCGCACTGGCTGAAGGTCGTGGTAATGATAACTCTGGTTATTTGTGCAAGAGCTCCCAAAAATATGTCTCACACACACACACAAATTAGTCAGAAGCAACACCTGCAAACATTAAAAGCAGAGATTCTGTGTGAGTCGTGCAGCGAGTTCAACCAATATTTGCTCGTGACAACAGTGATTTACTCAAAATCACTGGAGAACAATGAGATCTCACTGTATTATGCAGATTAATTAATACCTTCAATGTGTTTCCCATTATCTCTGTGTGCTTGTGGATGGAGGTCTACAGCCACATGTGGAGATGTGTGTGTGTGTGTTGTGGTCTACTGTGATTACATCAGAGCTGGAACTGCGAGGAATCTTTTTAATGAAATAAAAAGTATCTCCACGGTGTCCTGAGCGCCTGCGGCAACAACCTCTGACACATCAGCGTGGAGGAAAATATAAATAACTATCTGATGACTTGTATCATTTAAAGTGTGAACTTCAACCCAAACAATGAGACCTTTGAAAATGATTCTGAACGACCCCTGAACTTGGAATTGTGGAGCAACCTCAGGTTATATCACTTGTGTCGTGTTTGTGTCACAGTAAATCAGTCGTACACACATAGCACTGCGCTGTTTCTCTGGTTTTATGTCTGGTGAAGCTAATAATGTGCACAAGATGCTGTGCGTTTGCAACTAGAACAAAAACCTATAAACTGACAGAGTGAGGACATTTTGGCTGGTTCTCACATTGTGTCACACTTTAAAAGTGGCTTTTTGAGGATTAAGACTTGCTTTTAGTTGTGATGGTTGAAGTTAGGGTACGGGGCTAGGAAATGCATTATGTCTATCAGGGCGTGTGTGTGTGTGTGTGTGTGTGTGTGTGTGTGTGTGTGTGTGTGTGTGTGTGTGGTGGGGGAGGAGGAGGTGTCGGGGAGCAACAAGTTGGAGTTCATTGTCTCACTTGAAAGAAACCACCAGTCCACCACAAACACCTTGTGACTGTTTAATGACACACATGCAGACATTGTCTCAGTGTGTGTGTGTGTGTGTGTGTGTGTGTCCTCTGGGTCAGGAAACAGGCAGACGTCGGCCTGGATGGAGAGACTGGTGGATGGAGGGTGGGGGTTGGGCAGGGGAGGGAGGAGGGAGGAGGAGGAGGACCAAACTTTCTCCACTAACTAACATTGACCCGGAGCAAACAGTGGAGCCTTCTTTATTTTAACGTCTGTGTCGGTGCCAGGAGTTAAAGGTAGTGACTGCTTTTACACCTCCATGTCACCGGCTCACGTGTGTGTGTGTGTGTAGTGTGTGTGTGTGTGTGTGTGTGTCTGTGTGTGTGTGTGTGTGTGTGTGAGGTGCAACTATAAAACAACAGAGAGGGAAAGTGTGTGATAGAGAAACGAGAAACATTCAGAGTTTTATTTTTAAAAACGAAATCACAGCTTTGTAACAAAGCAGTGGGCGTGTGCAGATAGCGGCGGTGGAGTGTGAGGTCTGCTGTCGTCTTATCTGCTTCGTCAGAGACTGTGGGAACAAGCGTGGAAAACAAGAAGAAGAAGAAGAAACTGTGGGTTTTTCCACAGACACAAATCTTGTGACAGAGATACAGTTTAATAACAGACGTGGAAAGACAATGTGATGCTGAGGGAGCGACCGCTCACTGACAACTGAATACCTGTGGTATTTCTGTCTCGCATGTGTTCATTAATTCACCCAGTCATTCCTGGAAGTGAAAACACACACACATTCTTAGTGAGGACAGATGAACGTCTGACAAACACAACTGAACGTCTAACCCTTGACCTTTAATTTAAAACTAATCCTGTCCCAAACTGAATTTGTTAAATGGGACTTGTTGCATTTCCATGTATGCCAAATCCATAATCTGGATTAGATCCAGATGAAATTTAGTCTGACTGTAGAGTATCTGGTCCCACACACAGATACCAAATTATGCTCCAATCTGACAAGTTTTGGCAAAGATGTGATTACAGATAGAGATCGATGTGTGAATCTCACAATACATGGTCCACGATACCAAAAATTATGGGATACAACGATTCTGTGATAATCCATATTTTGCCAGATAATCATACAGCGACACGAGATTTTGGAACGATAAGTAGAATTTGGAATTATAAATAGATTTTGGAATTATAAGTAGGATTTTTAAGTCTTTCTAACTGATGTACAGTTTGGCATTGTTGGCTTTGATTCTTGTGTCGGACGTCACACTCATGACTCTTCCAGTGAGTCAAGTCGAGAGGATTTGTTTTTGACATTTTTAACAGGTAGAGTCTCACTTCATATTCATACTGTAAGAAAAGTGTCTGAAAGGACACACATACAGATAAATCCACACACAACCTTCTTCACAAAAGTAATACAAATAATTGGTCTCTCTTATCGCCCTGTTTAAGTCTATACTGCATATATATATTGACAAACTGGTCGAACACTTGTTACTGTGTGAAAGGAAATCTATCTCTTCTCTTCGAGTCGTTGCTGCCGAGTGTCAGACAGGCAGGTGGTCTCTGGTAATGGAAGACGCTGCTACTGAAGCACAAGCATGTGAGGATTCAAAGCTTGTTTTCTTTTATTTAGCTCCCATAATTACAGGTCTCTTGTATCCACAATGACACAGAAATGAAAAAAGCAGTATTGACTTTGGTGCGACTGCGACACTCACGCTGTGACAAACACGTCCTTCTTTGCATCATTACTGGATTCTTCTGGGGTTTATTTATCTGTCACTGCCAGATTAGTTTTACGTCTGCCTCGATAATGACACGTAAGCGTTCTCCACCTGCTTCCTCGTGCAGTGACAGAATCCGGCGCTGGCTCCTTCTGCTGCTGCTGCTGCTGCTGCTGCTGCTGCTGCTGCTGCATCGTCGTCCTCTCAGTCCGTCTAAAAATACTCCTGTTTCCACGCAGTAATGGTGGCCTTTAGCCCGCTGTTCTCTGCAGTTTGTTGTTTTCCGGCTGAGCTCGGCTGAGGTGAGCGTGGCACTGAGCCAGTACAGTGCAGTGAAGATAATCTTACTGTTTAAAGAATATTAAAAAAGACAAACCTAGTAAAGGTCTCTGGGATCTACTGACTCAGGCTCTGTACACATGGAAGTGGAACTTGAGCAACCTTTTTGTTTGACGGCGTCTTATTCGTCCACACGACTCTTGCAGTACACATGCCAGGCCTGTATGTGGCGCTGTGACAGAAACAAAGAAAGAATTAAGAAAGCCTAAGCCTAAAACTAAGGAAAGGTTAGCATAATAATAGAAAGTGATGACAATGAAGATAAGTGATAGCAAATGAGAGATTAAGAGCGAGGTGGGATTATGACGTTATCATTTTCCCAAAGTAGTTTTATTGGTTTTCTGTTTTCTGAAAACATCATTTCTGCGTGGAGAAAATGACGATAAAATTAAAACAGCTAAGGTCAGATAGCCGAGCCAAGAGTTCAAACTGACCATAGTAAAGCTGGAGCGAGTCACTAGAAGAACTGAAATGAGAGTATTTTTCAATGTAGGTTACAACCTCTTCTTTTCTCATGTGCTTGTGATTGAACCTTTTGGTTTTTTTTGTTGTCTTCTACCGACGCTCTTTTAATAATTTTAAAAAGTGAATTATTGTTTATTGTCTTTCATTTTTCTTATTATCGGGTTCTTCAATCGAATTGTGTGTTTTATTGTTTCCAATTTTCCACTTTATTTTGCTTTTATAGAAAGCAAAATAAAGGTTTTGACTTACAAAACAAATATGTGTGTATATATATATATATATATGAATATATATATATATATATATAATTAAACTTCAGAAAAGAGCAGTTACAATAATCACTAAGGCTTTGTACCTTTCATATATATATATATACATAATATTGATAGATATTTATGTATCTAAATATTATTCAGATTTCAGAATAGAAAAAACAGTGTGGTCTGTATTCAAAATAGATTTAAAATAAGAGAAGGAAAGAGGGTTGTTTATGTTTGAAAATGATTAAGTGAGGACAAATGTATAATAACATAATATCTCAAAAAGGTTGTATTTATTTCGGGCCAGACAAACATATTTTGAGCGTGGAGACAAGGCAGGAAAGTTGCTTGCCAATAGTATAAAGCAGAGGGAATTGGCCTCCACTGTCCCTGCTGTTAGGTCGACGGCTGGGGACCTGCTCACTGCAGCTGTAGATATTAATCAGGCCTTTAAAGAATTTTAGAGTAGTCTCTATAGTTCATCATCTACCTCTACTGAGGAAGAAATTCATAAGTTTGTGGAACCATTAGGACTTCTTAAATTGACAGATGAACAGGGGGATTTTCTGGACTTGAATATTACTGTTGAGGAGATTAAAGAGGTGATTGGGGCTTTACCTTCAAGTAAAGCACGACGGCTTTACTGGGGAATTTTTTAAGAGCTTTGTGACAGAGCTAGCTTCACCCTTACTCTCCAGTAAGGGTGAATAAAACAATGGGTTTTATAGGTGTATAAGGAGGCACTGGAGGGGGGCAGTTTCCAGTCAGGAAAGAGACAGGCCCTTATTAGTCTAGTTCCTAAGAAGGGTAAGGATTTGGTTGAATGTAAGAATTACCGTCCTATCTCATTAATGCAAATAGATGTTAAGATAATTTCGAACATTTTAGCAAACAGACTAGACTGTGTAATTACATCATTGATCCATACTGATCAAGTGAGATTCATTCGCGGTCGTAGCTCCTCAGATAATATTAGACGCCTTATTGATGTTATGTGGTCGATGGCTGACGCCCATTCCCCAGTGGCAGCAATCTCTTTGGACGCTGAAAAGGAGTTTGGATTTGGTGCTACCTTTATGAAATGGAAGCAGAAGCAGCAGTGCAGACTAATGGGCTTGTCTCAGATGATTTCAGGTTGGGTAGAGGAACCAGGCAGGGCACGCCCCTTTCTCCCTTGCTCTTCTGCTTGACGATTGAGCCTCTTGCAGCAGCTATACGTGGGGCAACTGATTTCCCGGGTGTCACTATAGGTGGGATGGTGCATAAATTGATGCTTTATGCATGCAACCGTGTTCCCAAAATGAATGACCTTATCCACTCCCTACCCTTAGAAATTCCTAATTATTATTTTAAAAGGTTTGATAGGATATCCAAAATATTTATTTGGAATGGTAAACGCCCCCGTTTGAACCACAGCAAGTTACAAAGACCAGCTGACAGAGGAGGCTTAGGACTGCCAAAGATGTTGTTTTACTACTATGCTTTTAATTTAAGGCACCTGGCCCATTGGTCTCTCCCTCCCGAAAGAGCCCCCCCATGGTACTGTATGGAACAAGCTGTGATGGCCCCTCTATCGCCTTTGCAAGTCCTGTCTACTAAATTAAGTAAAAAAGCTAAAACACGTCCAATAATCTCCCATTTTACAGATTAGGCCAAAATAAGATGAAGTCATGATGACGTGATATTTCACCTTCAACGATGAGATTGACAGACTTTCAGTCAGTTTAGCCATATATCCATATATAGTCCATATATAGTCCATATATCAAGTCCTGCATGATCCATTTATGTCCCGCACCCTCGGCTCCAGTCCTCATAAAGTTCCTCCAAAATAAAGAAAGACAAAAAAGTCAACCGTTAAAGTGACTCTTCAGTGGGTTTGAATGAGGCTCCGATATGGACTCCAGCGGGCACTGTGTGACACAAGAAAAAACAAACACATTTTAGGTTAATATCATAAAATATGTGTCAAAAGTCTGCGTTTCCCCTGCAGGCAGCCTTGTTTTCAGTGAGGGCAATTATCCGTGTCACAGGCCGGTCTTTGACTCTGGTGGGGGCTCACGTGTACGCGAGTACCTTGTACGAGCACACTTTGAAAACTCCCAAACTATCACTTTCATGTGGCAGCTGAAGGGGAAAATAGACACGCTTCAAATTTCCATCCAGTTGCTATTTCTGAAGGATATTCTGTGGTGGTGGTGGTGGTAATATTATTATCATTATTATTATTATCATTATTATTATTATTATTATTATTATTGTTGTTATTAGAACTACAGAGAACAAACACTGACACGTACAGTGCACACTGAACCACACACTCACATGGTCCCTGCTTGTGTCCCTGACCTCTGAGGTTTGGCTGAACAGCCGACCATGGTGGAGCTCTAAGTGGGCGCGGGCAGACCAGATGTGGCTGTCTAACTCCCACAGAACCAACACGTGGCCGCTTGGCCGCTCGCCTCGCCGCCGCTCGCTCGTTCTGCGTTTGAAAGCCACTGGACACGGTAGCTGGCCACCAGTAGGGTGCAGCCTCCAAACAGGAGGCTGGGTGAGGCTTTGCACTGAGGTTTCAGACGAGCGCCGTGCACGACATATGAAAGCGCCGTGTCGACTGTGTTTATGAAAGCCATGCCCCCTCTGCCTTTGCTGGTCTGGAGATCTAACGTGGCTTTGGGTCAGAGTCAGGAACCAAGAACTCGCCGTTCTTGCCCCGCTATGAACGGTAATGGACTCAGCGATGTTTTGCAAGAAAATTATAACTTATTTCCAGCAGGGAAGCGTAATGAATTACTGATGTGGGGTTTTATTTTTGTGTACCAGAATGTGTTTTTTATTTCCACTCCCACTTTCATCCAAAATACACACGTTATGAAGCATTAAATAGCAACAGAAATGGAATCAATTTTGTACGGTCTCTGTGATTATTCATGCAGCAGCAGCATAACATGAAGAACCTAATGCGGTTTAATGTAACAGCGAACACAGCGTCTACTTTTGTTGGATGTAATGGAAAAGATGTATCGTATTTCTCTAATATTGGACTTTCTGATGGACGCAGAATCAGCTCATTTTGATCCGAGTCAAATAATGTGCCGTATATTAGGTTTGTGAGTTAAACTAATGGTTTTTGAAGGTAAACATGCGTGTGCATTTCATGTCATACTGCAATACTCCCATAACTGTATATTAAGTATGAACCTGGAGCCAGAAGATGGTTAGCGTAGCCTAATATTGAAAGCAGCTGGAGGGAACAATGACTAAAGTCAGTGCTCTTGAACTAAAAACTGTTTTCAGTGCAGATGAAACAAAGAAGGTGGAACATAGTCAGAGAGTTTCAGGTGCCAGTGGTATGTCTAATCTCTTCTTTTATACTTTGCTACTGACTGAATTTTAAATTGCAGGCCACAGCCACGTCACTGTCAAGTTGGCCAGGACCTTCTCAAGTTGATGATCAGAGTTTGCGGGACGTGACAGGATCACTAAAGTTTACTCAGTCTGCCGAACCACGGGGGTGATGAATTTCACCCCTGTGCTCTAAAGCAGTAATTTACAGCCGGGAATTCTGGGAGTGTAAAAAACCTGGTGGTGGCAGAGCTAACATTGTTGAGTTGTGGCTGCATCCACACGTCTCTGTTTTTGTTTAAAAGCCATCGACTCTGCTGCAGATGTGTCATCCACACTGCGACAAAAATGGAGAATTTTGAAAACGCTGCAGAGGTTTTAGTTTTGAAATCTCAGAGACTGCAGTTAAGTCTGGACGGGCTGGTCCAGGCTAGATACACATCCTCATTTAAAATTGCCATCCACACGATTCTGGTGTTTTCAAGTGTGTTTGAAAGTGCTGTTGGCTCCGTTTTATTGTATTGAACATTTCCAGGATGTGTTTTAGTCTGGAAAGTTTAGAGACAGAGACCTTTTTAAAACGATGCCCAGGTTTTCTTCCTGACTGACCTGACTACTTTCAGTTCCAGGCTACATCCACACTATGCTGTTTTCATTAAATCATGCATAAATTCCGCTTTGGATCCAATTAAACCTTTATTAGTCATTTAACCCATCCTCCACTAGCCTGTCGGTAGTTGGGCACTAAAGCACCTTTTTTGAACTCTCAGAAGACAAGTTCCTGGTGTATTAAATACACTCTTAACAATTACTTTCAGTTTCAGGCAAAAATCCACATTACTCCATTTTCATTTAAGCGCCTCTTCTCATCTTTATATGTGTTGTCTTTGAATTAAAGGAAATTGGTCCTGGAAAATCCTTGAATTTGATCTCAACCAAGGTGTGGGAACTCAGTGTTGTGGCTTGTTAGTAGCACTGTCAGAAAATATGCAAGATGGTTGATTAGTGTGGATGAAATCTACTTCTGATATGGAAGTGAAACTCTAATCTGGACATAGATCATTCTTATTTGAAAGTGAAAACCTGGTAGTATGGATTTCACAGATTTCTCAGTTGATGTCTTCTCTTTCAGCTGACTTCCCCTCCCCAAAGAAAACCATGCAAGTCTTTCTTCATCAACTCCTCTGAGAAAAACTTTGCTTTCCACACTTTTGTCACAACAGACCAAACCATGAACAACGGGAATAAACTCCCATCAACAGATTACAGACCTGAGCGTGGCTTCGTTTCCAGAAATATGTAATGAATTGCACATGGGAACTAAATGTTTCCCAGATGGAAGGGGGTTCATGTTTTGTGCAGTACATGCTGTCTGCACCCCGAGCTCTGTGCTCTGTCATCAAAAAATCTGCTTGCTCATATCCGCCTCCCAACATTTATATCCCATTGTTTTTGTCAACACGTATATCTATTCGTTTTCCAATGAGATCAGCGGAATCCTGTGATTATTCTGACTCATCCAGCGGCATTGATCCGCGTATTGTTTGAGAAAATGAAAGTCTGTCCCAATAGGATCGGCTGAAATACTCTGCTTGTGTATTTTTATGTGTAATCAATAGAGTTCAAGATGGTGAAGCAGGACACGGCACAGGGATTCAGGGATGGTTTAAATGGACAAGCAGGGTCAGCTGCAGCATAGAAATTCAAAAGGGCCCTTGATCAATAGAGATCAATGAGGAGGTTTCAGTAGGTCCCTGTGTTAAAGGGTCAGCTTAGAGGCTCAATGCCTGCTGTTGGTTGTGTTGACTGAACACTGAGACCCCGGCACTCTTGTTCAGACATGGTATTAACCTCTGTCCTGAGTGATTCTGTCACAAGTGTTCAAGTCTCAATCCACCCAATTTGTCCTGAACTTCAGATCTGATCAGAAACACCCCACTCAGGCTTTATCCACATGAAAAAGTTGTGTCAAGAAATGTCTTCATAGAAACAGAACTCATCGAAGGAACACTTAATCTTCCTTCGGCTTCTCCTTTTATGAGTTGCCACAGTGGATCATCTACTGTACCTCCATCTTGCCCTTTCTTCTTTATACATACATATAAGCATTGCCTCATTAATACAATCAAAACGAGCATGTGCCCAAAGTTTGCACTAATTGTACAAACTCCAACCCGAAGAAGAAGAAGACGGCAAGGTGTAAATAAATACACCCAAGGACGGATTGTCACCCCATTTGCCCGCCCACCAACCACGCATTGTGACCAGATGTGAGGTAATTGGTGGCTCCGAGCACAGCTAACGTGACGGTGGCGGCAAAACTGCACATTCTCGTGTGCCTTCGTCCGGTTTCCACTTGACTTCTTCCCCCGCTTTGAGAAGCAAAGAGAAGTCGTAAGGTGGGATTATTATGATCGGACAGCGATCGGATCTTGAAGTGGACACCGGAGACACATGTTAATACATTCAGATCGCTATCCGATCACAGGAAACACTTTTTAATGGCACGTATAAGGAGGGCCAAAGTTGCATATTGGTTGCACACACAGGACCCTTTTACTGTCACAGCAGCAGGAAATCGACATCAACGCGAGAGTCCTCGTATGCCATTGTCAGGTTTGCATTCATTTAAATGAGAAACAGCCATGAATCCATAGGTCAGATTCAAAGAATACATTAGAGTATTGGCATGTGGCTTGGCTGCAGATGGATGGGCTTGGTGATGACATCCCTTTTTCTTTTTTTTTTTACCATTGTGCTTTGCTCTCAGGCGTGGTGTCACAAACCCTCCTGTTTTTCACACTCACTTTTATGTTTCCCTCTCTCGCTCACTCTATCTGTCCATTGATGTTGCTTTTATGATCTGCTTTTATGATCTCGCTCTCTGTCTTTGTCCTGCACTCTTAGCTAACCTCTCATGGGGCTGCAGGATAGAGAGCAGGCCGTGACAGCATCCATTACTACTACGTTTTCTTGTAAAAACGCATCAATTCTGATTTCTGCCTTCCGCATTAGCCAGGTGTTTTGAGTTTAAAAAACACTCTGGCTCAGTTTTCATGTGGAAATGGCTGCGTTTTTAGTGTGGATGAACAGAAACCAACAGCTTTGAATGAGACCTTAGAGACCTTACTGGCATTCCCGATTGTTTTTTTATTGGCCACACCTTGATTTTCAGCTGCAAACAACACGTACTATCAGTTTCAGGCTCCATTCATGCTACTCTGTTTTCATTTAAAAACATGCCGTCCACATTATCTCAGTGTGTTCTGTTACACTCCTGGTTGAAAATTGTGGGATTGCATTTTAGTCTGGGTGATCAGAACATTCGTTGCCCACATTGACTTTGTGCTTGGTTCACAACTCGACCGACAGCTGTGAACCAAAAGCATTGTTTTCACTTACTTTCAGTCGCTCTACATCCTTCATTCTACAAATGATGCCTTCCATTCCATATGTTTGAATTTCAAATGAAGTATTTGAAACTCAGAACTGGTTCAGGTGACTCGGTTTGTTTACACCGCCATGTTGGCAGGAAAAGCTTCGGCAGAAAAATTCAAACCAGTGCCAGTTTCACGCTGTCAGAGTTCACGGTACTCTTTAAATCGACAGAGATTGAGCTATATAGCGCAGAAACCTGACGGACTGATTATATCTGATCCTTGTACCGCCCCCTGGTGCTTTTGTTGACTCAGTTTGTTTACAGCGCCATGTTGGTAGGAAAAGCTTGTGGACGCATCAGTACCAGTCCACAGCAGACTTTGAAACCACAGAGATCCAGAAATGTATCACATAACCTGATTCCAGACCTCCGACAATAACTTTCTGATGAACTGTGCGTCATCCTACTCTGTGGAATGCAATAAAAGCATGTACAATAAACAAGATATTAGCATTAATTAGCGTTGGATTGTGATCACGATACACGTGGAGTCCCATGAATCCGTCTTCTGTGCTCACTTTGAGTAAGTCGTACAGCAGTGATCTAACTCCTAACTTAGTAAAATGTTCTCCTGTTAGTTTTTGATGTTTGACTTTCATGAAAACAGCTGCAGAAGAGACGAGCAGCCTGCTGCCAAAATGCTGTCATTTTGATTCTAGCGTGCTGCATGATGGGGATTCCGTGACACTCCTGCAGTCCTGCATACCACACACACACACACACACGACATTTACATTCACTGGCTGGTTTCACTGCCCTAAATACCAGAGAGCCAGTGCACTAAACATACTTAAGCTTACAGGGCTGCGCTGGGATTACACATGGTGGATATCAACAGTGTCTCCTCAGAGATTAGCATGTCCGCGGACATGATTGGTGGGCCTGCCATTAGCTAATGGGTTTGCATGAATTTCGCAGTGGTGTGGTTGTTTGTGTGGTTGTGTGGTTGTTTGCGATCAAATGTCTTGAACATGTCTTTTGTTTGACACGTGTGTCCAGTGTTTGTTCTCAGTGTGTGTGTGTGTGTGTGTGGTTTTGTGCAGATGTTGCCAGTGACAGATGTGGAGCCCAGCAACAGAGGCTAGCAGAATCATGCACAGCTAGAAAATGTATGTCATGTTTTTTGGCAGTTTAAAGAATGTAAAGGGATATTTCAAGTGTTTTGAACTTGTATTGTTGAGTTACTGACAGACATTTGTTTGTGTTTAAATATTGAACACTACACTTTTAAGTGTATGACATTTTAAGAATATGTTGCTGTTAGACTTGTCCTGGCTTGATTGTGAAGTTTGTAAAATGTTTTCTCTCTCACACCAAATCCCACAGAGAAAATCAGCATTTGTAGCTCACGGACACGGGAGCTGCTTTTCTACTGCTGCCTTGTCTGGTCATTTTTTGTCACGTGGATGAATCTGAATTAAGGATTTTAAACACCAAAGTCACAAAATAACACATTTGGACTGGAGGCGGCACTGGAGCAACAACTCCTATGAGCTGTGATGTAAAAATCACTGTTTTTTTGTCTATGGAATTTGGTGCCGGGAGTGAGTCCTTTATAAAGTGACTTCCAGAAATGGTTGATTTATTGTAGAATTAAGTGTTGAGCCTATTTTTTAAGATATGTTAGACATATGGTGAACCTTTTGTTTAGTGGCTAAAATCAGTTTTTCCCATGTGTCTTCGCTGAGATCGCGTTGTTGTACGTTATACGGCTACACTTTGAAAAACAGTCAGCTGTTGCTTTAAAGTATCCCAGTGTTGGTCATTTGTCAGCACGTGTGAAGGGAAGTGATGCTGACGATGACTTATTTGACATGGTCTTAACTCGAAGCAGCTTTTTCTTCTCTGCTCTGGAATGTGATGACAAAAGAAAAGATGTTATATCATCTTTATTATGAGCCTGATAGTTTGATCAGAGTAAAGTGTGAAACGGTGTTTTCGTGACCACTGAAGACGCCTGTGCTGTTGTTTGTACTTGAATACTAAACTCGTTGTCAACAGCAGGAGGCGACTGCAGTGTATCAGCGTATCCATCGCTCTGTGTATGATGGATGCAGATTATGTCAGATGCAGACCGTCTTGAAGCAGTTTTGTATGAATTTCAAATAAAAACACAGTAGTATAGAGTCAGGTGACTCGGTTTGTTTACTCCGCCATGTTGGCAGGAAAAGCTGCTGGTTCCACTTTAGTGCGACTCATTATTGTCTCTTTAAAAAAGTCCCCAGCAGAAGGCGAGTGCAGTGTATCAGCACAGTGAGCGCTCTGCGTGTTTATGTTTATGTACATATACACATATATATATATATATTCTGTGCTGCTCAGTGAGCGTCTTTGTTCTCACGTGTGAAAGTTCCTCGCCGCTCCTGCCGTCAGTCTGCTTCTTTAGAAACAGTGACTTCATTGACGCTCAGGTCGTCTTGTCCTCTGCTCGGACCCACACTAACTTTACTGTTGAAGTAAACAGTGAGCCGATCTCTATGGAATGACGCATACAATTACATGCATTCTTAAATGTCTACTGTACACACGGTCCAAAGTGTGCCAGTGCATGTCTGAGCATATGTGAATGTGTAAGAACAGGCTGTGAAGTCATGTGGGTCGGCAGAAGGACATTATTGTGTCTGGAGCACCATGGGGCAAGTGGGGGTGGTGTTGCACGGAGAGAGGTCTGTTCTCCGCGTCCTCTCGCCCCGGCCGGGCCGCACAGAGGCCCGTCTGTGGCCGGGAGAACCCGAGGAGCGCCAGGAGCCCACGGGGCAAATAAAAGTGCTGTGAAAAGTGTGTTAGAGAGGTGAGCAGTGAAAAAATCTGCGGGCGAGACACTGGCTTTTGTGTGGAAGTGTTTCCTCCCTACCTCCCTCCCTCCCCCCTCACCTCACATGCTCTTTCTCACACACACACACACACACACCTCACACGGAGGTTCACAGTTCAAATAAACAGCGGCTCTGGTGTAAACAGCAGTGATTTAGTTCACTGCCTCCTCATGGACCGTGCTTTAAATAGTGAATGTCGAGGGGAAGCAAGTGGGTGAAGAAAAAGCCTCTCACACACTGACAGAGGCCTCATTCTGACGCTCACAGAACATTATAGAGAACATTATACAGAGTTTGTTTCCTCGGATAATCCTTAAGCTTCGACTGTGAAAGCTCATCCAGACTCTGGTGCGGACCAAACGAGGGAACTCTGGTCCTCCTGAAAAGTGAACCCTGGTGCAGCTCACACCGTTAGACTTGTTACGATTGGGGGATGTAACATTCAGCCGGTCCCAGTTTGCTTTTACACTGCACCAAACCTTTTGAATAACGTATTGCCCTCACCGCCAGAGGTGGCGCTGCATCAAGAATTACTGAAGACGAGACAAACAATGAACAAGAAAACTTGTTTCCGCCACATGAGAGCAAAACATAAGAACTGCATCAGATCCCATCAGAGCCATTTCTCCCGGCTATTGGTTGTGTTTACCCACAACGCCCTGCATTGCAGTCCGCTTCCTTGGTTCACTTGAAGCAAACGAGACCTACGTTTTTAGGACTTTCTGAGCAAACCAACTAGGGTTCGATGAAGAAGGAGCTGGTGTGAACGCAGCCTTAAATTTGGAAATGCAAACCGACTATCCAGAGAACCAAAGAGAGGAAGTGAGGATAGCTCGCGGCCTCGCCTTTTAGCTTTAGCTAACACCAAAGTAAAAACAGAAACCCCAAGACTGCAGACATGTTGGTGTTGCTCCATTGTTTGTTTTTGTGGTGAACAAGCCGGCTAAAGGACATGGAGTTCCATTTCGGGTCCTGGTCAATCGATGAGGCGAGGTTTTCTTCTTCCTGGTCAGTGCTGCTGTTGTAACTGAGTGATGTAATCCAGGTGGACCAAAGCTAATTTTTCAGTGTTCCCCGCTGAATCGAACCGAGTCCCCCGGATTATTCTAGTGTGGAAGAACCCTGCAAAGTTAAACCTTGGTTTGGTCAAAGTTGATTTTTCTGAATGTGTGGATGTTAAATGTGGCTCCTCGTGTGCTGCCTCATCTGTCCGTGTGTGTGTGTGTGTGTGTGTGTGTCTAAGCTCTCAGCAGTGATCAGTCAATAAAGCCCCAGGTTCATCACTGGCCAATGAAATCCACCACGAGTCTGTCACATCTTGGAAATGACATTTTCTCCCACAATCCATAATCTCCACAGGCCTCCAGGACCCTGTGGAGACATTATTGACCTGTGTGTGTGTGTGTGTGTGTGTGTGTGTGTGTGTGTGTGTGTGTGTGTGTGTGTTCGGGTAAACAATGTAACAAGATGCAATAGGGTGAAGACTGAGGCCCCGTTTCTTTCCTTTCTACTTCTTTCCGCTTCTCCCATTAGGGGTCACCACAGCAAATAATCGGCATCCATCTTGTCCCCCTCTCCCTTGTGTCCTCCTCTGTTACACCACCTGTCCTCATGTCCTCCTTCACAACATTCATGAACCTCCGCAGCTCCGTATTTGTCAGATATAAGATCGAGACCCAGTTTGGACCTGATATTAACATATGGTCCCACCCATATATTTTTGTGGTTGTGGTTGTAAATGCCTCCCAGGACAACCTCCCCGGTGAGGGCACGTCCCACTAGGAGGAGGCCCCGGGAAGACCCAGGACTCACATTACATTACATTACATGTCATTTAGCAGACGCTTTTATCCAAAGCCACTTACAAAAGTGCATTTAAACATTTGGGTACAAATAAGAGCTAGAAGTAAGTAAGAGCTTCAAATAGATCAAACTATGAAGTGCTAGTCAGAAGTGCGATGTACAAGTTTTGTTTTTTCTTTGTTTTTGTTGTTGTTGTCGTCTTAGTCGAGGTAGAGTCGGAAGAAATGTGTGTATATGTGTGTATATAAGTACTAGTAGGGATTTTTAGAGTGAAGTGTGTCCACCTTCAGTCTGCTAGGGTCCAATATGACGTATTTTGTTCTATTTAGAACAATTTCAGTCACACTAACATGTGTTTTAGTCAGTTCTAGTCGTACTAACGTAATCATTTAACATGGCTGCCATCGGGGACAAAAGGAAAAACAGCTACTTAATTAACAAAAGGCTGACTAAATAAAATCCCACTATAAAATATCATAAGAACATGTTTGTTGCTTTTTCAAACATGTTCTTATGATATTTTATCGATTTTAACGTCACAGCACACAGGAGTTGTTGATCCACTGCTGCCTCCATCAGTAGTTTCAAATGTGAAATCCTTTGCTCGGATTTACCTCAGTGACACAAACTGACCACACGAGGCAGCAGTGGACCAGCAGCTCCTGTGTCCGTGTGAGGTAAAATCAGTGATTTTCTCTCTGGAGTTTGGCGTGGGAGAGCGAGCTGTTTGTTTAAAGTCTGTCTGTCTTTAATTCTTTTATTATTTGTATCCACTGAACGCTTTGTCTTCGTGTCTGTGTGGTGTGTCTGTCTGTCTGTCTGTCTGTCTGTCTGTACGTGGTCAAACAGTAGATCACTAAGTGTTATTTTGTGCAGTTGAAGCAGGAACATCCCTCAAACCTCAGTCGCTAATTAAATGCTCATGAAGACGATGGAGATTAAAGTGTGAGCAGCGCCAGCGTCTGCTCCTCCCACCACAGAACACGTCTCTACATGCCGTCGCTGCCGGTCTATAAATACGACGACAAACTGGTCCAATCAAAACAGGATTTATATTCCCACATAACTCTCATGACTCATATTTGTGTTATTTTGTCGTCGTTAATTATTTTCACCCCAAACCGCACGGACAAACAGTGGCTGCGCCCGTGATGGGAAAACTCTGACTTCTAGTGTGGAAAGAGTCTCAGTTTTCTTTGCTTTCAATCATTTCAGCATCGTTTAAGCTCAGGTGCCTCATAAATCCGCATTTGTTCCACAGTGGATTGAGCCAAACTCCATTTGGATGAACTGTTCCTGTCTTTCAGTGCTTTACCCACAACATTTAAATCTAACATAGCTGCGTGTTGGAGTTTAAAATTAAAAATTAGAGGGGAAAGTGGAGTCCACACTCAATGAAAATACTGGATCATTGGGACAAAGACCTCGTTCCTCATTTTACTTACCGCACAACTCTGTTTTCATTCTAAAATGTGTCCAATCTGGATTTGCCCGATGTCCACACAAACGTGAGACCTGAAAATGAGGTTTGAAAATGCTGCCGCGATGATGATGCTAATGTAGTTTTTGCTGTATTATCTACACCGTTGAATAACGAAACGTAAACAGTGTTTGCGCCATCGTTTGAAATGTCTTCATCGTCAAAAGGACTCTAAACACTGCCTGTATAATAACATATAACATGTATATAAAGCTAACAGACCAAACACAAGAGGACGACAACAGCCAGAGCAAGAACAAGCTTTCATTTTCCAAAATCAGCGCATTGGTCGTCCACGTGAAAATTCAAGCGTGGCATTTCTGAGAACCTGTTTTCAAAAGAAATAGCATTTCAGAACTAGTTGTTTACGTGTGCATTAAATACAGATATGAAAGAAAAAACAGCCTTGGACAAAAACGTCTGTGTTTTCAAATACCAGGTTAGTGTGGACTGCGCCGCAGAGTTTAAAGTCAGCATTTTCAAATGAAAATGTCGCAGCATTAACGTAGTTTAACAGTTCCCAAAATCCACATTGTATTGCTTTATTTATTAATATGTAGCTTTATATGTCACTTTAATGCCTGTTTATAACCACATAACATCAAAATAGCCATTTTCCATGATTCCTTTTTGTATTTTAGAGGTTGTTCTTCTGCTTTTTTCATGAACGCTGTATGTTCCTGTCGATGCCACCATTTTCTGGCCTCTCCATCTTGAGCAGATGGTTTGTTACGTTGTTTTGCTCAGTACGGCGACGAGTCGTAATACGTAACACTACGTAAACACTACGTCATGAGGACTTTAAACTTCATGGATTTTACCAAGCATCTGGTGAACAATAGTTGTGCTTCAGAAGCTGATTATATATTCTCGCGCTTGTCCTTTATGACACATGTGCTGCTGGTTTTATCTTTCACATTAAAAGCCCTCTGTGTGTCGACTTTTACTTTTGTTCCTTTTGCGCGTCCTTGTGAAAAATACAGGCTCATGTTGCACGGAACACAATGACACTCCGGCGGACGCGTAATGTTCATTATTCATGACGTAACATGTGGTCGGTCGGCTCGATCCTGCGGCCACAGGTGAGAGGCTGTGAGGGGATTTGTTACAGAAGCGGAAACAAACGTGAGAGGAGGTTTAAGGCCGATGTTTTTTGGGAGCCCTGAAACACTAGTTTTGTAATCTTTGGGGGGGAAAATTACCGAAATCCAATTTATAGTAGGGTTAGGGATTTAAAAATTAAAAAAGAATAGTGTTATACTGTGTTTCTAGTTCTTATTCTTAAAAAATAAAATGTAGAATTTAGTTTGAAAAGTTATGTTATGTTTTGTTTAAGTTGTTCACCTTGTGAGGATGAAAAAGAAAAAGAAAGTTAGTGAATGAAACAAAAAAACCCTACACACAGAGAGAGACAAAGGGACAGAGGAGGACTCGGTCCATCAGTACATCGACACCCACACGACTCATGTGGGTCATGATGACAGGGTGAGGAAGAGGAGCACGAGTGGAGGCTGAATGAGAGTTGAGTCAGAGAATTCAGCTGCCGGGAGTTGAATGTGGGAGGTTTGGAGGTGGGAGGTTCATTCATGGATCCAAGTGCATCATAAATGTGAGATTTATGTGACGGCGAGAAATTTGTGTGGTTTAATTAACAGCTATTTTATTTTATTATTTTTAAAGAAGAAGAAGAAGAAGATTACTTTCACAAGGGAAAAAGACCGAGCTCTCAGAACGTCAATGTCCTCACTGAGAGGAATAATAACAACTATGTTAATACTAATCATTATTTTGTCTTATTGTTGATTAGTTATTTTTGCCCTATATTTTTCACAATCATTTTTCCCTTAAATAACAAAAGAAAGGGATATTTCAGGAGTTATTGTGTGGTTTCATGAGGTATTGACACATTATCAACACTGATTTTGCTCTCATTAAACACAAAACAACAGACTTTTAACACTAATGAAAGAAATAAAATCTCTGATTAGGTGTGTGATATCTCAAGAATAAAATTGTTGTCTTGTTCTTATCCTCAGACAATCTTGTCCTGCTTGAAACTGAAGTTTAAGTTGCGTCGCCAACCGTTTTCTCTCCCGCACCAAAGTGATTTTAACATCACAGCACACAGGAGTTATTAGGAGTTATTAGGAGTTACTGATCCACTGCTGCCTCCATCACTCAGTTCAAATGTGTTATTTTAAGACCTTTGTTCAGATTTAGCTGACCACACGAGGCAGCAGTGGAGCAGCACCTCCTGTCTCCCTGTGAGCTCACAACGCTGATTTTCTCCATGGAGTTTGGTGCGGTTTACAAAAGGTTGTCTAATGGTGAGAGGAAGTGTCATAAACACAGTCATAGGATTGCGTACACTTTTTAATACCCGTGTATTTAATGGACAACTATTCCGGCCAGAAATCAACCCTCTGACGCAGACTGACCGAGTCCTCCTCCATGTGTCGTGTCCAGTACAGTAGAGAGTGATAGAGCCTCGCTGACACTGCACTGTTGTTGTTTTTTAAGTGATGGATGTTGAGAGGTGAAAGGGTTGGAGTGTGTTGAAGAGCTCTCGTGTAAGTGGACCAGGAGCAGCAAAAATAGCTCCAGTTCCCTGGAGGAGTCACTACACAAGGTCACTTCTCTGCCCTGAGTCTCTTAACGTGAAAAGTCTGTCCTCACTCTTTCTTTTATCCCCCTCTTTTCTAATTCTTCCTCTCTGTCGCTCCCTTTCTTTCCACTCTCCGTGGCTTAATGGCTTACCCAGGCCTCTGTATCAGCATGAGTGGAGTGTGTGTGTGTGCTAACGAACCCCGAGCTAATTACAATTTCAGCCCCGCTGGCTCCTCTCATCACTTCCTTGCCATTTCCCTGGCTTTTGCACAAATACAGTGTTAGGCACTAACCCGAGCAGAATTAATCCAGTTAATGTTCAGCACAGGATGAATAATGGCCACTTATCTGCTGGAAACCATGGATACAAGAGGGCTGTTTGCATAAGAGAATCCCCTAATGAGCCGCTGGTCTTTGGACACATGAGAACTTTAAGAGTTCATGAGAATTTGCAAAAGTGTTTTTATCCTCACAGAAGTAGAGTTTTTGGGAAATCTCTAAATGCCACTCTTGTGTTTTCGTGAACACAACCAATAACCCTCGTGTTTGCTCTTGTACTTGCCGTCTGCTTGTGTTTGGAGTTTGTGTGCATGCTCCACATCTTCTTCTTCTTCTTCTCTTATCTCTTGAATTATTGAAGCACATGCACGTGGCTTATATTGTCACAGTGCTTTGCACTGAAGCTGCTTTCAGACCTGCACGCAACGCTCTCTGGACGTTGTCTGGAGATTGTCCACGAGTGTCCAGGATTGTCTGAATGTGAAAACACACATGTCTACAGAGGACACTCTGGAGATTCTCCTTCCAGTTGACCAAGAGAACGAGTTCAGGGAAAGGTTTTGTATTATATCGGCTTTTTAATTCACTTTTTCAGAGCCCTAAAATGCTCCAAGCACATAAAGAAAAACACTGCAAACCACTGAGTGGATAAGACGGAGAAACCGCATGATCTCCCGTGTTAATGTCAGCCGTCTCCACCGACACAGTGACGGATGCTGGGTTAGAAAATAACCAGTGAACCCTTTCCTCTGCTGTCCGTGTGGGTGTTCACATGAACCATTACACCTCTAATGTAGCGGAAAGAAAGTTATTTAACAGCAGGTGAACAAAAACAGGAGGAAAAAGAGTTCTAACTCGCGGGGCCAGTCTGCTGGTGCCGCGTTTCAAAGCCCCGATTAGTCGATTTGATGGTCTGTGTCCAAGGGCAGAGTCCAGCGAGATCAAATAAACTGTGATTTGTCTCCAGACCATAGCTAAGGAGATGCCTGCAGTCAACAGCCATTTTCACACATGAACTGTGGAGCTTAATAACTCTCTATAATATTGTGTATGTTCTACTTTGTGCCTTGTGATATTGTATGTTGTGAGTTGGCATGACGACTGTAACATTTGATTTGATAACGTTTGGTCTGGATGTTCTGAGTTTTGGAAACTCCTGATCCACACAGAACAATAACTTTCCCTGTACAAATAATTTCATTTTCATCCTTAAAATGTTTCCGCAAACATTGGCATTGATTCAAGAAATGTCAGGAAAGGACGACGACATTTCTTCTGACTCTACTAAGTCGACTAAGACGACGACGACAAAAAAAGCTCTTACTTACTTCTAGCTCTTATTGTCAAATGTTTAAATGCTTTGGATAAAAGCGTCTGCTAAATGACATGTGATGTAATGTAATGAACCCTGCCGCTAGAATAGAATATGTGAGTGATCATTTAGAAGTTAAATCATACGTGGAGAAAAAAGAGTCGTCTGCATAGAGACGGTTTTCATTGTGACACGGGCACAACATTTCCAGGAAAGTCTTCAGCTCACAGCCCCGCCCCTCTAGATGTCTTAATTATCTGAAAAGTCCCTATAGTCACGTGTAGGTTGTTCTTTTGAGGAAAGTTTTTCCCTGGGGTCATTTTGGTGGAAACGCACCAAGGTTTTTCATGAAGTTCCTGCTGTTGTTACGTTTGGGTCTTCTGTTGTGTGTGTGTGTGTCGTCGTTAAGCTCTTCTGTGACTGCTAACTGTTCTCTCACAGAAAATGATCTGAAATCATGTCGATTAGCACGATACGCTCTCGTCAAAGACACTCTGAGGTCTTTATGCTGGTTTAGCGCAGGTTTAAAGCAGCTTGTTGCTGTCGTTTAGGGAGGCTATGTTTTTAGGGTCGTGGGAGGAAAGTGGGAGAGGAAGTTAGTTCTCTCCCTCCCTCCTGACTCACTATCAGCTGTTGGGGTGAGTCCCAGCTGCCTGGTGTGTTGACTCTGGAGTGATAGCCATCAGCATTTGCCACATGAAAGGAGAGCAGACTGGTGTTCCTAAAAAAGCAGATTAGAAGTAAAGATGGGGAGGCCATGTTGGGATGTTGGCCTCGTCTCAAATCCAGATAAAGGCATTGATTTATTAAGAGTGTGCGTGTGTGTGTGTGTGTGTGTGTGTGTGTGTGTGTGTGTGTGTGTGTGTGTGTGTTTCTGACCATATCAGACTGTATATGAATTAGTTCCTTCCCTGGTGAGACGTGAAAAACCATCTTGTTGGATAAGATCCTTTTGAGGCAGCGCAACTGGCTCACATACCTCAGATAGGCTCTGAGCCCCGGGGGTGAAGTGTATTTACAATAGTGCTTTCCTGTGCTTTGATTCAGACAAAAACCCTCAATATGCTTAAACACGCTCAGAAGGGGAGTGAACCTGTTTGCCTGCACTGTCTAAAATTACCAAGTGGAGGCTCTGTGTGCATACCAGGAGTCCACGAGGGCAACGCTATCTATCTGTGGTATGAAACCCCGAGCTGGCCTCTGTGCTTTTATTCAGTATTCACTTTTATGGTGTTTAAAAGTTGGCTCCAGGTCGAATAAAAAGCTCAATGGAGAAAAAACGAATGATGTGATTTGGCCCCAAAAACCCGCTGAGTATCGACGATAACATAAGAATATGTGATCTTGCATTTAGACGGCCTTATCTCAGCGTGTGTTCCAGTTTAAACTCTGGTTTAAATGGGTTTAATGTGTTTAATTAACATTTCCATGTGAACATTTATTATTATGATTATTATTTTCTTTGTTTCATCATTTGTATCAATTCGACGATGGACTGAATGAAGGACCGACGTCAAAGACACTTGATGTAACAATGTAAACACTGTGTTCCGTGCTGTTGTTATTGTTTTCCTCGTCTTCCATCTGGTTTTTGTTTGCAGTGACTTCAGTGACCTCACATTTCATACACTGGCTGTGCAAGGAAGGGTGAAACACACACACACACACACACAGTACAGAACAAACCACTAATAACGACAACAGTGTTGTGCGGCGTTCCATTCGTAGTCAGAACTCTGAATTTTTGACGTCATGTGAGTGTGATGTTGGATTTCCGAGCTCACGTACCCCACGTTAGGATTTAACCATGTCTTAAACGTTCTTCTGTCGTTGTTGTTTCACAGTAAATCAGTCGCACACATGATACTGTTTTAATTATTAATTATGTCCAGCTCTCCATCTTCACTGCTACCTTCACCTGCAGTCATGAGCGATGGGACATGACAAAAAGAACGTGATCGTAGGTACATCAGAAGTGTGGCTATGATCCTTTAGAGGTAGGTTGAGAACCTCAGTCTTCTGGGAGTGACGCGCGGT
The DNA here is from genome assembly GCF_019176455.1 of Solea senegalensis. NCBI lineage: Eukaryota > Metazoa > Chordata > Actinopteri > Pleuronectiformes > Soleidae > Solea > Solea senegalensis. The sequence goes on along the minus strand of NC_058024.1, from coordinate 26,718,867 downwards.
GCAGCCGCTGCTCCTTTGGGAGCAAGTTGCCGTGGTTGTGGTATCTGGTAAGGATGTTCCTGGAAAGTCCACCTGAGAGGAGACCTAGGGGCAGAACAAGACCTTACTGGTCTGGGAGAGTCTTGTGGACCCTAGAGTCAGGGCTGGATGATGTGGCCAGGGAAAGATCTCTGCTACAGCTGCTCCCCCCGTGACCTGATCTCAGATAAGCGCTTGACGATGGGTGCATGGATGGATGGATGGATGGGTGGATGGATGGCTCGCTCAGCATTCACCCTGATTCCTCTGGGTGAACTTGTAAACTAACGTTAGTATGAATGAGTCTTTAAAGCTCCTTCAGTGGATTTCGTGGATGTTCTGAAAGTTCAGCCCGTGCTGTAATCGTCGTCAGTATACTTGAGTTTTTCCAAAGCTGATGAGATTATAGGTTGTAATATGTGAGATTAGGACACGTCCCACGTGTGAGTGCAGAAAAGCAGACTTTTATTTTTACACTGTGACTCCAGGGAAGTCGGAGGTTCAGAGGGAGAAGCTGCTGTTTGTGTTTGCTTGTGAAGCTCTGGAGATGTTTCATTTCTTCATAAATCGTGTTTGGCCAACAGGCAGCAGTGGAGGCACTTTGGGAAAACATATACACAAATCTTGATTGAATTACTTGTGAACTCTCTCCCTTTGCTGTTCATCCTCCAAGCTGCCTTTCTGAAATCTTCCTTTCCTTTTCTTTCTTTCTGTCTTTTTGTTTTTTAGTTTTGCCAGAAAGCGTTTAGGGCATTTTTATTTTTTTCCCCTTTAGTGAGTGCATTAGAAAGCAGAGGAGCTCAAGGGAGGAGTCACACAAACACAGAGGCTGCAGCCACGCAAGTGTTTGAGATAAAGAAGAATCCAACAGTCTAACGCGGGGAAATCTATGTTATCTGAAGGATATTTATCACCTTTTCCAACTGGAAACTTGAAGTTTGTGAATCGCTCATTCTCCCAAACCAAAGTCCATAGAGAAAATCCATGTTTTTAGCTGAAGGGAACAAACTCACCTCGTTCTGTGAGTTAGTGAGAATTTAAAAGTGATGGAGGATCGACAAGTCCTGTGTGTCGTGGTGTAAAATCAGGGATTTTCTCTGTGGACTTTGGTGCTCGAGAGTGAACGGTGAAGAAAAGTGTGGAAAACACTGTCAAACATGTTCACATTTCCTCTAACTCTCTTTGTTTCTACCAAATAAAATCAGAAGAAGAAGAGTTGGTATTATGGTCTGGATTTATATAGAGCTTTTCTAGTCTTGATGCGCTGCTTTTACACTACAGTTTTCACCCATTCATTAACACGCTGCAACATGGGGTTAAGTGTCTTTGCTCACGGACGAGAAGAGCAAGGAATTGAACCCACAACCTTCCAGTTAAACGACAACTCGTCCTACCACTGAGTCACCATGGCTCAATACTTTTACTTCTAAAACTTAAGTACATTTTATATCAGAAAGTGACTTTTGATACTTTGATACTTAAGTACAGTAAATGTCATATTTAGGGGCAGCCCGTGGCCAAGTGGAAAGGGAACTTGACTTCAGTTCAAATCCCCACCCGGCCAAAAAGGGCTGGGGTACCCCTGAGCAAGGTACCCAACCCCCAATGCTCCCCGGGCGCTACTCAGTGTGGCAGCCCACTGGGTCAAAATGCAGAGGAATACTTTCCCTAAGTGGATAAATAAAAACTAACTTAACTTTTTAAGGCTTTTACTTAAGTAATATTATAAAAAAAAGTCACTTCAACTTCTACCAAAGTCATTTTCTGGTAACATACTTGTACTTTTACTCCAAAAGTATCACATTTAAGGGACTTACTGACGACATCAATGATAAACAATGAAACAATAACACATACTGTAGGTGAGTGACGTTAATAATTACTGAAGAGTCTGTGTAGCAAACTTTATTATTACTATTATTATTATTATTATTATTATTATTATTATTATTATTGTTGTTGTTGTTGTTGTTATTGTTGTTATTCAGAGGGTTTTCACTGCTCTGAGCTCTTTTGTCCCTCTGTCTCTGGTAATAATGTCCACTTCTTATGTTAAACAGCAGTGTTTTCTGTTCAGGGGGCCAATCAGCTTCTACCTCACCATGCAGGTCAGCTCCCTGCAGCTCCTCACACACACACACGCACACACGCACACACACACACTCACGCGCGCACACACACACACACACACTCTCTCCAGTGGTCAGTTGATTTGGGGAAGTGGTTTCATTCACATGTTAATTCTGTCAGAGCGGCAAACCTTCACACTGCTAATTACACCACTGTGTGTGCGTGTGTGTGCGTGTGCGTGTGTGCGTGTGTGTGTGTGTGTGCGTGTTTGTGTGACCTCTTAAGGACACACATAAACACTGACCTTGTCAGGACCAGTAGTCCTCACAGAGACCAAAAACCTGGTCCTGGTAGGCAAAAGCTCATTTCTGGAGGGACTGGATAAGTTAAGGACTAAGAATTTGAAAGGTGGTGGTTATGGTTAAAGGTTAGACATTAACTAGTTAGGGTTTAGGGTTAGCCATTAACTAGTTATGATTTAAGGTTAGATGTTAACCAGTTATGGTTTAGGGTTAGCCATTAGCTAGTTATGTTTAAAGGTTAGACATTAACTAGTATGGTTAAGGGTTAGTGATAAGGCTTTGTTTAGGTTGTGCAAATGAATGGACGTCAGTGTTGTGTGTTCAGAATAGCTGTGGAGTGTGTGTGTGTGTGTGTGTGTGTGTGTGTGTGTGTGTGTGTGTGTGTGTGTCTGTGTGTGTGTGTGTGTGTGTGTGTGTGTGTGTCTGTGTGTGTCCATATTTGTGTCTGTGTGTCTGTGTGTGTGTGTGTGTGTGTTTTTGTGTGTCTGTGTGTGTGTGTGTGTCCATGTGTGTCTGTGTCTGTGTGTGTGTGTGTGTGTGTGTGTCTGTGTGTGTGTGTGTGTGTGTGTCTGTGTCTGTGTGTGTGTGTGTGTGTTTCTGTGTGTGTGTGTGTGTGTGTGTGTGTCTGTGTCTGTGTGTGTGTGTGTTTCTGTGCGTGTGTGTAAAGCCAATGGAATATGGCTCAGAATCAGACAGGAAGTCAACATTTCTGCCTTCAAATTAAAGCTTTAAACGTTGAAATATATAACGATATAATGGCATCAGTTTGTCTTTGTAAAATTAGCCTTTTTTTTATTGATTTATGTTTTTGTTAAGGGTATTCTCGTTTAAGGGAATTATCTCCCTCAATGTCTGACTGTAACTGGAAAGTGGAATTTTCTGGTATTGCCGACGTTTCTGGTATCGCCCCTAATTCACACAGACATTCCGAGGTCATGGGTCGTTCCTTAAACATTAACCCTCAAGATAAGATAAACTTTATTTATCCCTTAAAGGGGAATTTTCACTTGTTACAGCAGCAAAAAAACAGTTAAGACAGACGTGTGCAGACAGCAACACCGATCACATATACAGCAGAACAGTATTTCTGATTTCCACCAGAGGAAGCTTGCGTACCTCTGTTGGTACACACACCACACTTTGAGAACCATGAGGTAGCATGTTTTTACTGACTGGTATTCTTCTGACTTCTGGCCAATGATCAGTGTATAAAGTCCCTTAAAGGTGATACATTTAGAGTAAACTTGTTTGTTTTTTTTACCAGAAAATGACTTAAGTAGAACTTGATGTCACTTTGTATATTACTTAAGTAAAAGACTTAAGGTTTATGATATTTGCTGTAGAGCGAGTTATCGTTTAACTGGAAGGTTGTGGGTTCAATTCCTGGCTCTTCTCGTCTATATGTGTCCTTGTGCAAAGACATTTAACCCCATGTTGCCGCGTGTGAATGAATGGGTGAAAGCTGGCCTAAAGCAGCTCGTCAAGACTAGAAGAGCTCTATATAAATCCAGACCATAATACCAACTCTTCCTCTTCTGATTTTATTTGGAGTAACAAAGATAGTTAGAGGAAATGTAGTGGAAAGTAAAAGTATCTGGAAATATAAATAAAATACAGTAAACGCCACGCTTCGGCTTTTATTTTGAAAGTTGACACCGGACGTGTCCGTGTGTGTGTTTCTCCCCGCGCTTGACGTCAGTTCCAGGTTAAAGCGCAGTGTCTGCGGCTCCGCGAGCAGCGAGCGGAGCAGCTCAGTGAGCGCGCACACGGAGTTCTGCGCTGCGTCAAAAAACACCTTTAAAGGACGAGTCTGGTTTTCTTCTTCTTCTTCTTCTTCCTCCTCGTGGTTCCGCTGGAGTCTGTTTGTTTGGATCTGTGACTTAAACCGGGATCGGTTCTGTTTTTGGTTTTTTTACGTACTTTGAGTGCGCTGCTGCAGGACAAGTCTGCGTGTGTGTGTGTGTGCGCGCGCGCGGAGGAACAGGAGGAGGAGGAGGAGGAGGAGGTTGACAAAAGGCTTTTAAACGCAGGAGATAAATGTGGCAGAGGAGTGAAGTGTGTGTGTGTGTGGGAGAGAGAGAGTGGGCTGTTTCCGTGGCGCTGGCGTGGAGGAGTTAAACAAAGTGCGATGAGGAAGACGCTTCTTAAAAGTTGCTCCAGCGCAAACAGCGCAAACAGCACAGCGGACAGGACGATGGTCGCAGTGTTCAGACGCAGTTTGTAAAAAAACAAACACACACAACAACAAGGTGAGCTCTTTTTATGTCTTACTTTTATTTTGGAATGGATGAAACGTGGTTTCTCAGAGGCTGAAGTCACCACTCTGCTTTTATTCAAACCCTGCTGTTCTGTGTGTGTGTGTGTGTGCGTGCGTGCGTGCGTGTGTGCGTGCGTGTGTGCGTGCGTGTGTGTGTGTGCGTGCGTGTGTGTGTGCGTGCGTGTGTGTGTGTGTGTGTGCGTGTGTGCGCGTGTGTGTGCGTGTGTGTGTGCGTGCGTGTGTGTGTCTCTCCCCCCACCTCACCCCCTGTAGCGTCAACGGCCAGGCTACTGTGCTCCTGCCAGCCTGCAGGTCTTTGTTGTGAAGCCTCTGTGCCATATGGAATGTAGATGACTCTGTAAACAAACACACACACACACACATTCTGTCTGCGTGTGCGTGTGTGTGTGTGTGTGTGTGTGTGTGTTTCACTTGTTAATTCTTCTCCAAATCAACTTTCATGTCATGAAAATTCCACTAATATGCACAATATTGCAGTTTTTTGCCAATAAACGACACCAGTATATACATGTATACACTGCACAAGTCCTTTAATCACCTTTAGTGTAATTAACATAATATCTGTTCATTTTTATGTGGATATTAAGTTTTATCTCCATCTCAAATGATCGATCACATTAACTCTATTTGTGACAATATTTCACACACTGTCATCATTAAAATGTTCGTGTTGACGATGATAAAAAAAACACATTTATGATGTTTTAGAAACATATAATTCATGACCTTTACTGAGGCTTGACACATATGGATTACTGTCGTCTATTTTAGAAGTGCATCATTTGTTAATAATTGGTGATTAATAAATCAGCCAATGCAATGCGGATGATAAAATGATCTACCTCTAATGACCAAGACTGTAAAAGACAATATACAGCAAGTTTCGACAAAAGTGACAACTTAAATTTAAAGTTTTTGTGCATTTTTACACACTTTCATTTTAAACTAGAAAAAGAAATGAATATAAATGTCCTTCACCTCTAACTGTGCATTTGGACTCAAAATGAGCTCCAAGAAAGGGACTTCCTGTCAGCTTCAGCACGTTTGTTTGCATTTGTTTTTGGAGATTTCTGAGTTTTCGATGATTAAAGTCACCTCCACATTTAATTAAAGAAAAGCTCTTTATTTCCTGCTTACATCAGAAGTGGGAAGTCGAAAAGTTCACCGTGTGCCACAGGAGAAGCTGTAATCGGCAGAGCAACATGTGTACGGTTAAAAACAATTAAAGAGTACGATTTACTCCACGTCACAGTTTACAAAAGGAAAAAGCAGCGTTACAGTCAAGTGTTTAGGAAACAAAGTGTCATAATCACAGCTCCACGCCGGTTGTTTTGGGGACATTACTCCACTCAATACGGAGCAATTGACCCCCGTTAGAAGGGCCGCTTTTATTTGGCAGTGTAAAGAGGGTCACTGCATTAACACATGAATGTGCACGGAGAGAAGAAAGGGGCCACGGTGAGATGAATAATATGGCAGCAGCAGCAGCAGCAGCAGGAGCAGCAGCAGCAGCAGCAGCAGCAGGAGCAGCAGCAGCAGCAGGAGCAGCAGCAGCAGGAGCAGCAGCGGTGCAGGTCTCCTCTGGAGTGACTGACAAAACTGAGCTCACAGGAGCCAGAAAAGCCTGAGCAACATCGTTACTGACGTCCACGACTGTCACAACAATGCCTCGTACACTCACAGGCCACTTTATTAGGTACACAGGGCGCTCCTGCTGCTGCTGCTGCTGCTGCTCCTGCTGTAGCCCCATCTGTTTCAAAGTCCTCTGCATACCTTGTAATAATGGTTATTTCAAATATATACTTTATATATACTTTACTTTAGCAGCTGCAGCACGGTGCAGTTTTGACAGTAAAGGACGTTTCACTCACTCATATAAGTCGACTAACACAAAATATGTATAAAAATAGGAATGTGGCCTTAAATACATTGAAACAAGTAAAGAAAGTTAGTAAAATACAGGCAGGATGTGACATAAAGACCTGAGTGACTGTAAAAGAAAACGTTAAAAGTGTCCAAGTGTGTTGTGTTTTTACATTTGCTCGTTGTGTAACGTCTGCCTCGAGTTACTGAAACTTATGTCACTGTTGACCTGTTTTACCTTCTCAAACCAGTTTGGTTGTTTCTCTCTGACCTCTGACATGTTTTCCAGGTCATTCTCTGCAAAAAACTACACATGGTCGTGTTGGGACTGTTTGTCGATATATAACCTTTTCGCCCGCAGAGGTCATTTAGTCTCATCTGTAGTGAAATAAACAGAATCTTTTTTTCATTTTTATGTCGCAGCAGATGTCGATTTAAAGTTTTAGCTGCATCTCAAATGACCTGCGGGTCACGGAGCGTCTCATCGGAGGGAAACGGTCAAGTGAAAAACAATGTTTCACAGAATTTCACAACAAAAGCACATAATGCAAAATGAATCACAAATAACTTATTATGACTGGATATGAAGTGGTGGGCCGCATGAAAACGATGTGAGGGCTGCATATAGGCCCACGGGCCGCAGGTTTGATACCTCTGTTTTTAAGTAAAACGAAATAATATTGAAACATTTTTGACACGTGCACTTCAACTGTAACGCCAGAGAGGGCGCCAGCCTATTGTTTTAGTCATTAGTCATCTTGCATTTTAAAGCCAGTATCAGGTGATTCTGATGATATTGTGTCAGTGTATAAACCTCCGTTTGAACTGAAACCACCATTACATGACTGAATATGAAAGATAATAGTGTTAATGAGACAAACAGGTGTACCTAACAAAGTGGCCGATCGCATGTGTCTGCTGACACTGTACAAGGAACGTTCACGTCGTGGTTTTCTGCCACAGTTGTTCAGGGGAAAGTTGGTTTTCATCATGAGTGAAAAGACTCAATGAAATCACTAAATCAAATTTCCCAGACGAACACAGGACCAGGACCAGGCGACTGTTCTCTGATTCTAATCTGAACTCGTCCCGGAGGCGGAGTAACACGATCCCGTCACGTGTGCAGTCAGCGTGTAGCTGAAGTTACGTGAAAGTCATAGTCCAGGTTTTTGTTTATGACGCGCGTGGCTGCCAGCGGAGGCACGAGGAATGAAATCTACTTCCTTTGAAGTAGATTATGTTTTCTTAATCAACGTTATTTTACTTTCATTCATTTAGTTCAGTTTTTAGCGGGTCCACTGCTGCCTCGTGTGGTCAGTTTGTGTCACTTTGACTGACACAAACAAAGGGTTTCAAACATCAAAGTCACAAAATAACACATCGCTGTTTTTCTCTGTGGGCTTTGGTGTGGGAGAGTGAGCGCTTTTACAAAGCAACAGAAACCTCAATTTCCCAAAAAGAAAAATGTTCTTTAAAGTTAAGAAAAAGGTGGAAATGTATTCTTGAGGTATCATAGACTTTATTCAGTGGTGGTAAAAAGGTGTTTAAAAACCAGTTTTCCCTGATTTAAAGGACCACAAACCTTCAGTGTCCGGTTGGAAACATGTTCTAAAGATATTGTCGTCTTTAACTGGTGTAGATTTTATTATATGAGCCTTTTCTTAAGAGGCTAAAATCAGTCTTTTCTTGTTCTTCATGACAGTAAAGCAGCAGTTTTTCTTATTTGGCTGTAAAACTGGATAGTTTAGTATAGTATAGAGGACATTTGGCTGCCTGTGATGAGCTTGGACAGGTGGACACGGGTCTAATCCCTGCTCTGTTCTCAGGAATATGTCGCGTCTGGTTCTTACTAATTGGCCGCTGAAGGGAAAACATGAACACGGGACCTGATTCTCGTCACAAACACCTCACGTGAAATCGTCTCTGAAGTCTCAGATGCAGAGGCGACGTGTTCTTCAGCAACGTTAGGATAAATAAACAAAAGCAAAGAAAGAAAGAGAGAAAGATAATCTGTTGAATAGAAAGTCTGTCCTCGTCTTCATCCTCCTCTTCTGGAGAAAACAAAAGCAGAAACGGGGAAAATGAGACTCGTCACTCAGCTGTTTCCTCTCTGTACGTCTGAACCTCAGTTTTTCTGCCTCGTGTTGCTGTTGGAAGTGATGGGATTTTAATCGGAGCGTCTCCAGTGATGCCATGGAAAGGATCTGCAGTGGTTTTTGAGCGCCGCTCAGGAATGAGAGTGGAATGAGACTCGGGCTTCAGACTCTGCAAGGCCATACTTACCTCGGATGGTTGTTGGAAACGCTTGAATCAGATCGCTCTCTGAAAGCTCGACTAGAAAAGAGTCTCCTTGTCACAAACCCTAGAGTTTGGGGTAGAACCTTCTTCTTCTTCTTCTTCTTCTTCTTCTTCTTCTTCTTCTTCTTTTCTTTAACCCTGCACGGATCATTTCTATGAGGCAGCATTTCCATGTGAGGTGGTCCTTCCAATGATCATGGGTGTCTTTGAAACATCAGAGTCTTCACTGCGCACACACAGCTATTACGACGACGGCGACGACGACAGTCCGTGTCGGTTTATATTCTGAAGTCGCGTTAACTCGTGATGTGAGCTAGACTCGAGAAATAAGCTACGCTCGTGCTAATTCACTGAAACGTCCACAGGTCAAATGGAGTTAAGAGGAAGTTGATCATCTAGATTATCAGGAGAGTTTCAGACGGTGCAAAGTCACGAGAAAACAAAGTCAAAGCAGGGACACAGAGACCGTCCAGGAAGTGTCTCTGTTTGTCCAGATCTCAGTCGATGCCCGTCCAGACTCACAGGTGTTTTCACACTCCAGGGTCAGTGTGGACGACACAATGTGTGAATCATGTGAAAAAGCCAGATATGTTTTTATCTAAGCTTCTGTTGTGTCATCACCATCATCATCATAATTGAGTTAAGTTAAGTTACTCAAACCCTGGATCCAGGTTAAGCATCTGTCTATCTATCATGCTAGTTAGTATGCTAGTTATCTAGTCTGTTCATCAAAACGACACGTACAACGTTAAATCGACTCTCTTTGCAAAGCCGGTGACAGAAGTATAGAGATAGTGATAGAGGAACATATCAGATCCTAGTAACGCATTACAAAGCACCCGTTGCCGTGGTTACAGAGCTCATCTACAAGACCATGGCGATGATAATTAACCTGCAGCGGTGAATCATTGTCCACTGACATCATGGTCACAGGGATCACTAACCAACAACACACCCACAGGTCCTCAGCAAACCTCACACATGGACCTGTGACGCGTCCCGGGGGGGAAGCGGTGCCGCTCTGATGTCAGCAGAGACCGAGGTCCTTAACTTCATTTTTATTTACCTCGTGAGTCATTTATGAGGCGTCAGTGAGTGAACAAAAGTCCCAGAATCTCTCTCTCTCGCTCTCTAATTGACAATCATGCAGATTACAAGGAGAAGCTTTGGGGGATTAAGTTTCAGCGCAGGGGAAATCCCAGGCATGTGCAGGAACCTGGTTGTAAATCACGGGGATAGAAGTGGAGGAGGGAGGAGGAAACAGGCCCCTGTAGGTCTTTGCTGTGTCTCTGCCGGTGCTGGTGTGTGTGGAGATCAGGATGTTTACGAGGTGAATCACCAGAGGAAGGTCATCATCACACATCTGCTCCAGCAGAGTGGGTCAGAAAGGTCACATGCTCCTCCTGGTTATTTGGACGTTCAGATCTCCATGTGTCCCTCCTCAGACATTTGATGTTTGTCTTTACAGTCTATACAGTTCCAGCTCGACTCGACTCGGTTTGGTATCGTTTCTTCACAACGTTGGCGGATTCGTCTGGAAACTGAAACGAGTGACTTGTTTTCAGTGTAACTGAATCATTATATTAAAAAATGTGTTTGCAGAATCGTTCAGTACTTCCTGCGTGACCGTAGGAAGTACCAGACTCCTCTGTTAAATAAGTTAAGTTAAGTTAGTTTTTATTAATCTCCTTAGGGAAAGTATTCTTCCATCCTAGAATTAGGAGCAGTGGGCTGCCACACTGAGTAGCGCCCGGGGAGCATTGGGGGTTGGGTACCTTGCTCTTTTTAACTGATCTACAATTCAGCACGGTTTGCTTTAATTCTTGAAGGAAGCTGCTGTTGCTTTCCTTGGTCACTGGGTGGTGCTAGAGAGAGGCCACCAGTGATCAGTTATGTCTAAGTAGCACCGATGTAGACCACACCCTAAAAATGTTAATGTGAATTGGGTGACATCCTCACTTCCTGTCAGTAGGTGGCACGTTGGCTGGTTTTGTGGGTTGTTATCCTGGACTGACTTGGATTCTGGAGTCTTATCAGCCAGCTAGGTGTGGATCAAACTGTTGCTACGGGGATTAGTGAAACACTGTTTTACAGATCTGTAGTAGTGACTTCTAACAGGAATGATCTGTGTCCAGACAGGCAGCCAACAAAATCTAGCCAATTTACTGCCGTATGTAACACCTAATATCTAGATCATTCCCAAGAGATGTTTTGTAAATGAATAACAACCTTGTTTTATACACGTGGGAAAATTCAGCAAAATTAGTTTGGCGACCCTTCTGTGGGCCCCGACCCGCTTTTTGAATAACACTCATATATTGGCGTATTGAAGCTCCAACGTCTCCAGACATTACCTGGATTTCATGTGTGAAAGAACCTGTCACTCTTTATTTATAGCGCAGTGTTAATATTCAGACGTCTCCTGAAGTCTGGGACTTGACAGCAGAAGTTTGACTTTTTTTTGGTGCAGCGGGCGACGGTTGAAAGCCGAAGCAGACGGTAATAGGTTGTTAATCTCTTGCCGGAGGGCAGGGATTCTCCAGTGGTGAGAGGAAATTTGTCCCAACTATGAAACCTATAGATGTGAGTGTTTTCTTTTCGGGGGTTGAATGTCTCATAACCAGTTGCCGCATGTTAGTGTCACGGTTTATTTCCAGGCCTCTGCTCTGTCGTCGACATCCATCACTGCTCAGCCAAATATAATGAAGTGCTTTGTTTAGCTTAGAGAAGAAGTGCTTCTTTAAGGCGAGGAGAGGACTGGGCGTCTCTCCACTGAGTCCTTCAACACATCTGCTGCTAGTCTGTCAGCCAGCGTCCTCAGTGTCCTTAAGCGGATCTGTAGGACTGTTTGTCCTCCTGAGAAGGTAATGGGATTGTCTCCCTGGTTTTTGCTGCCTGAGGGGCAGCCGGGGGTTTGTGGGATGTGACGTTGAGGCCACCCACACTGAGTTCTGTCCAGGTCACGGGGGAAATTTGAATGTGCAGGTTCTCCTTGCTTTGGATCTGGTGATCTCAGGCGTTTCACCACCTCTCCTCTCCTCTGTCCCGTTTTTCCCTTTCACCACAACCTGTCTAGGCAGATGCCACACATCTTTGAGTCTGATTCTGTCAGAGTTTTCTTCTCTCCACTGATGGCTCGTGTTTGCTCATTGTGTGAACTGTTACTATGTGCAGAGCCTTGAGATAATGTATGTTGTGATTTGACACAAATACAATTGAATTCTTGAGAATTCAAAAAGATGCATTGATTGTGAGCGCCTGTATTCATTATCTCAGGGAGGTGTCGTTGGGTTTAGGCCCTGACTGGAACCCCACGGTACACATATATACATATATATGTATATATATATATTCAAACCCAGAGAAGCAAGAAACTGCATGGACACAAAGGCTTTAAAAAAATCCACATTCACCCAAATCTTTTCAGTTTCATTTTGTAATGCTGAGGTCAAACCAAATGACTGTATTTTCACCATTAAATAATGTGAAAATAAATAAAGATAATGTTTGTGTGTATTCTGCAACTTCCTCACATACTTTATGTCACGTTTTTGTAAAAGAAATGTTTAGTGTGACCACAGAAACGATAAGTTTTCCCCTCCGTCCTCCATCACCTCCATCCAGTCTGGCTGCTTGACACTGACATGGCATGAGTAGGAGAATCTCAAATTTCTGTATCCAGGGTTCCCACAGGTCCTTGAAATCCTTGAAAGCTTCATTGAAAGTGCTTGAATAAATTGATGTACGTAGATGAGGCCTACGCAGGACTGTTGTGGACACTGTCGCTCTCTCTGCCGTTGACGTGAGATTCCGTTCAGAACAATGAGCGAGTAAAGTTAAAACAAGAGAGATCTCTGTCTCACCAAAAGACAAAAGACAAAGACAGACTTTGACCAAGGTCCCAAGGACAATCACTTGTCCAGATGTCAGCACATTCTGTCCTTGAATGTTGAGTTGATTTGTCCTGAAACGTCCTTGAATTTAATGTCAACCATTGTGTGGGAACCCTGGAACCCGTGTTTTCTGGAGTCGCTAAGTAGAAAAGTTCTGTTTTCTGCGTGGATGAAGCCTTAGATATTAGGAGGGAGGAGGAGGGGCAGGGCAGGGGAGGAGTGTCAGAGTCAAACACTCACGGCCTTGTCTTCTGTGGAAATTCACACATTAATATTTTCCATTTTAAATTCTCTGGGTGGAGACGATTGACTGAAGAGTGTGGAGAACTGTCCTGGCTCAGCATCTGTACAAGTGTGTGTGTGTGTGTGTGTGTGTGTGTGTGTTTGTACCAGGGAGTGATGACATTTTGGGACATTTTGGTGTGTCACAGCTTAAATGAGCAGTTTATGGGTTAAAATGTGGTTTGAAGGGTGAGGCTTTTACTGTAGTTGTGCTGGTCAAGGTCAAGGGAATGTGTGTGTGTGTGTGTGTGTCCTCACGGAGACTGCTGTACATAAATGTGTGTGTGTGTGTTTTCCATCACCGGCTCTTTTCTGTTTGTGATCATATTCTCATACCTGACGTCCCACAGGACGCTCGGGCCTTGCATTTGTTGCACCCGCAATTTCTACGGTCAGAGCTGCAGCAGGAAGCCTTGACCTTTGACCTCTGTGGAGTTGACACGCCGAGCCTTTGCAGTCATGCGCAGGCCGGTGGTTTTTACAGAATTTGTTTCTTTGGTGATTAATCGTCACCTTTATTGTTGCAAACGGTGTGACGCCATGATTGTGCTGAAATCTTATGTCCCAAGATGCCGTTCTGTTTACGTCCGTGTTTTACGCTTCATCACTAAATGACACAGCTGAAGAGTCCAGGTGTCCACTTATATTATGTATTGACGCCTTGTGTTTGTGTTTGTGTTGTTTCCACGGCAGGAAGATCTGTGTGCACTGTAAGTGTCGTCGCGAGGAGCATGCGGTGCCCGTCATGCCTGTAGAAATGGAGAAGACGGTCACCAAGCTGATGTACGACTTCCAGAGGAATTCCACCTCGGACGACGACTCCGGCTGCGCCCTGGAGGAGTACGCCTGGGTGCCGCCGGGACTCAAACCTGAGCAGGTACCAGCAGTCAGTGTTTTCCTCTGAGCTTTTGTCTGGGTTACTTTTCCAAAGCACCGGGTCGGGACCCACAGATGGGCCGCGGGAGATTACTTTCAGGATCCGTCCTGATGATGTCACAGCCCCCTCCTCCCTGACCTTTAACCACAACCCCCCCCCACCAAATGTAAATTTGGTTTTCAGAAAGTTAAACAATAAGCCTCGTCTCTGGGAAATTGTTCTTATTTTTTAGCTTCATAAGAAAAAATACTAGTTTTATACTAGAAATATAATCTCATTATAGGAAAAAACATCTAACTTTGTCTTAATGAGATTCTATTATTATTAAGGTATAAATTCCTTGTAATAAGCCAGTGTTGGCCAGTTTCATCTACTTAAATCTCCATGATATGATAAAAAATAGGAGGACACAGACGCTGCTTCTGCTTCTGTTTATATCATTAAAGTAAATCTAAATGGACGCTTAAAGAGTGAAGTCACACTTTAACACATCTGTACTGATGTACTGTGTGCTGTGACTTTAAAGAGTGAGTGAGTGAGTGAGTGAGTGAGAGAGTGAGTGAGTGAGTGAGAGAGTGAGTGAGTGAGTGAGAGAGTGAGTGAGTCGCTTACAAAGCCACAAAAAACATCTCTAAAGGTATTTTTTCTCATAGAAATCATAGACTTGAACTAAAAACTGCTAGAAATCATGGCTTCATTTATTTATTTAGATTATTTTTGCACTTGTTGTTTGACAGCAGCACGTTGTGCCGCGTCTAATGCTTAACGTGGATTAAGTCAAATTAATCTCCTCTTCTTTCAACCTGCAAACGTGTTTAAGGCCGATTTCACCACTCGGGTAAACGTGGGAGTCTTTTCCTTTCTGCTTTTATGAAATAATAGACGTCTTTACTTTTCCATTTCATTGATGGGTTGAAAGCAAATGATTCAGTCGACAATACACAGTGTGTGTAAGTGAAGCTATGTCTCATCCCAACCCCCTCCCCCTCCTCCTCCTCCTCCTCCCCTCCCCTCCTCCTCCTCCCCTCCCGTCCTCCCCTCCTCCCCGTCCTCCCTCCTCCTCCTCCTCCCCCTCCCCTCCTCCCTCCCTCCCTCCTCCTCCCTCCTCCAATTAGGCTCCCGTTAAGAGGCCGACGTGACCCCGTGAACAGTCACAGTGCTCTGCTGTAAAAGCAGAAAATACAACGCTGAGAAAATGTTAAACTTTTGTCTGCGTCAATGGATTAAACGCTTAACTGATGTTTCAGCGTTTGATGGTTAAAGTTTAAAAAACCCACGTTTTGTACGAGCGTTTAAATCTGCGTAACTTTTTGAATCGTTACGAGTTCACGTGATAATCCACACGACTCTCGCGGTGTTTAGATAATCTCGTGTCACCCGGCGACATTTCCACGGTGCCCACAGGAAGTGATGCGTGTTATGTCGGCACACACACAGTTTGACTCTTTGTAAGCGTATTCAGGGAAATGAAAAGCCAGGGTGCTTTTATTTTGAAAAGGGGCTTAAGAACATGTTTCGTCTGTAACATTTGGCAGAAATAAAGTCAGTGAAACTGTGAAGAAAGAATATTTTTCACTGCTGATTGTGGGCGAGACGACTGTAACGTGACTGAGAATCCGTTAAACTTTATATAAACTGTTTTCCCAGAAACTAAATCACTATGATGCTGCTGTTTGTTTCTATTACAGAGTTGAGAGTACATTTCCTCATAAAACGTGACAGAAACCCAACTTCCCCGTGTCATTGTGATGTATCTCAGAATAACACGTTTATGGCGTTTGTGTCGATGTGATGAGCAAATTTCACTTAAAACATACTTTGCAATGTGACCACTTACATCACAAGCAAAGACATCATGTCATGTAAAAATAAAAAAGTATTAAGACTGAACAAATGTATTCCTTAATTCCAAGAATAATAATGAACAGATTAAACCTAGTCCAATTACAGTTTTAGACAGTTTGGTCTCATAAAGGCGTTTAGTGTTTGACAGAATTGTTTTTCATGCTGTAAAAATAAGAAAAAACCCTCGTTTTAACTTGTAACTGCTCATTAAAGCTTCATTTCAGCCGTAGCAGCTTATTTTAAACAAAGTTATACTTTTTCTTAAAATGAAAGTGTCACAATATCACAAAACATCTATTTTTGCACGATGACATAATCACAGCAGTGCAGTGAACCCGCGACACTTCATTAACCCGTATGAAACCTGTGCGGCATACTAACAACAATAGAGCCAAACACTGAGTTCATCTCCAGGATTCTCCACAGTGGTGGGGTTTAAGTGTGTGTGTGTGTGTGTGTGTGTGTGTGTGTGTGTGTGTGTGTGTGTGTGTGTGTGCGCGGCTGTTGTTAGCTGGTTTAAAATCTCTGCTGTTGTAACGAGAGATTTCAGAGTCGAGCGTTTCAGCCACAGATATGTGAGGATTATCAGGGACTCACTCATCGACTCTCCAGGTGCGTTTGTATCTCAGTCAGCAGACGCTGAAAATACACAACGTGAATCTCTGTCAACAAACCTGAAGCCGTTAAAGAGGCGTTTGGTTCTGTAGATGTTATGGAGTTATCGAACGCCGTGTTTCTGCCGCCTCGCCTCGCGTCGCGACGTATGTATATGTGTATATATATATATATGTGTACATATATACACATAAACATATATATGTGTACATATATATATGTATATATATATTTATACATGTTATTTCTGGTGTTTTTGAGTGAAATGATTCTATTTTTCATACTCTTGTCGCAGCATGTGTCGATATAAATGTTCTTTGTCGTGGAAAACAAATAAACAACAACAATAAAAGTCAAGGAGGTAGCAGCTTATTCATCCTACTGTTTTGGTCATTAACGTCATATCAGATGATCTTTTAAAGCCAACATCAGCTGATATACTGATATCGTGCATCCCTATTTTTTTCATGTATTTTGAACAATTATTGCTGTAAATGTGGATAAATGTGACTCAAATAAACCTCAGCATGAGTGACTTTTACAAACACAATAATACCCTCCATGTTGCCAAGTTACAGCTTGTTAAACGCAAGAATGTTGCTCAGCAGTGGCCTGTGACTGCGCTGGATTCAGTCTAACGTGCGGACATGTGTTCAACATCCACCGGGGTCTGATTCTCATTTGCAGCCCAACATGAAGCAGGTTTTTATTTTACACATGTGGGACATTTAAACAGAAATCCAAAAAATTCAAGGTTTTTCCAGGTTTTGGAAAAGGACTCAGAGTTTGCAGCTACTTTGATAATTGATAAATCTGTTTCTCTGATTTTTCAGCAACATTTTTGCTCCATATAACAAATAAGTCATTGCAACGCAATAATCAATTAGGAAAATGATCATTAGTTGCTAATATAAGCAGTTTTACAGACTTGAATCAAAGGTTTTGCTGAATCAGGAACATCGTTTAAATTACCGGTTCTCAATCACTTGGTCGGGGCCCACACATGGGTCATGAGAGATTTTTTTAGGGTCCCCAAAAAAGTTGTTAAATTTTCCCCAACCTTTTACTTTAAATGTATTTTTAAAGTATTTAAAAAAAAAAAAAATCTAATATATATATATTAGATTTTCTATATATCTAAGTTTTTGTTGATTTATCAAACTCACCAACTCAAAATTATACTAAATCTATGTAAATTAGCGGCTACATGATGCAAAATTTGCACTTCTGCGTCACTGGTTAAAATACATTAAAAAAATTTTTTTTACAAAACCTATTATTTATTTTCCCATTATTGTCTTAATGCAAGCTTGTTTATCATTGTTTATTGCATATTATGTTTTAATTTGCCTGAATTTCTTGTTGTAAAACACGTTGTTAAATCAGAAAACAAATGAATCTTTAGCAGAAAGTGACGTCACATGTTCATTTGAACCTCCCTCGTCATGTTCCCGGCCTGTAAACTCTTACGTTTTATGAAAACTAAGAGTTAAAAGTATGTCCCATATATGCAATTTGTATTTGGTGATTTACGCACGGCACACGGTGGACATGTGGAGGTAAAAGCATGATGTTTAGAAAGTAGTTTAAATCGTATGAAGACGTTTTCTGAATTTTCTTCCGAGGAAAAATGAGTTGTATACATCTAATAAGAGACTGACTGCCAAATAGTGAGCTGTTCTATACATCAACCAACAAACTGACTGCCAAATAGTGAGCTGTCCTATACGTCAACCAACAGACTGACTGCCAAATACTGACCTGATCAAAATTCACCAACAGACTGACTGCCAAATACTGACCTGATTCACCAACAGACTGACTGCCAAATACTGACCTGATCAAAATTCACCAACAGGCTGACTGCCAAATACTGACCTGATCAAAATTCACCAACAGGCTGACTGCCGAACAATGAGCTGTCGTACACATCAGTTTTTGGGTTTTTTGGCTAAAAGGGCGTCGGACAAATCTGAGGAAAACCCGTGAAAAGACAGGAAATGATAGCTCACACACACACACACACATAAGGAAAAACACACACAGGCTAATGATAAATTACAAAACATGCCTTCGACAACAACAGGGTTACAATCTGGAGGTGAAAGCCACATCGCCCCCGGGGGAAAGATCTAAAGACAGATAAGACACACACACACACACACACACACACACACAAGCCTGATGGACACACAGTTGCAGCGAGCTCCAGGAGGAGGAGCTTGTGATAATAACTGTAATCGAAAGCAGACGAAACTAAAGACAGGGCAAGGATTTTTTGGAGTATTTTTAAAAGCGAATTGTAGGATTTTTGCATGTGAGTGACAAGAGTGATGGCCTCACACAGCTGCTTTCCATTGCAGTTAATTGCCAGACGGCAAGAGGGAAAGACGGCACCAGGCACCAGGACTGACGTTCTCTCAACAAAGACTTTCACAGCGGTTAGTGGACACAGATATGATGTTGTTGACAAAACTCTGGTAGCTGCAGTCAAACGCGGTGGAAAAGAGGGCGTTTTTTTGTTTGGTTTTGGAGCAGATTTCATTTTAACGGCCGTGTTTTGTCTTTTTTCGTCACATGGTTTTTTTTTTGCTGAGATGTGTGAGTGCCGGTGACTCAGCACTTTGCCGGCACAGCTGAAAATGCAAATTATGTCCTAGATGAGTAATTTAGGCATGAAATGCACTGTATGTAAGCAACACACAAAGCTGCAGTGTGAAGTCACTTCAGTTCCTTCCAGAAACTGGGCCAGGACCCACAGATGGTCTTAGGAGGGTCGGTTTTTTTTAGGCCACCAAGTCAATTTACAGAACTTCTCTCTGGCATTTTATGTAAAAATGCTGTTATTCAAACAGATTTCTTGAAAATAACTGGTTTATTTATTCAATATAATGTTAAGTGTCATAGAGTCCATTGGATTATGCACAACTTTGCTCTTGCTGTGTTCTGTATAACCACAAGCACACTGACTGCCAAATAGTGAGCTGTTCTGTCCATCCACCAAAAGACTGACTGCCAAATAGTGAGCTGTTCTATATATCCAGCAACATAATGTCTGCCAAATAGTGAGCTGTTCTATACCTCCAATATCAGGCTGAGTATATCCACCAACAGATGCAAGCTGCTCTATATATTCATCAAGCGACTGACTGCCAAATAATGAGCTCTTTTATACATCAACAAACAAAGTGACTGCCAAATACTGAGCTGATCAAGATTCACCAACAGACTGACTGCCAAATAGTGAGCTGCTTCTTTTATATGAAGACATTTATTGGAACGATGCCATGTTTACGGTAAACCCTTTTAGTTCTGATGATGTGTGGACGAAACCTGAGAGCAGCTGGTTATTTGACCTCAATGCTCTGGACGACGAGGTGTGAAATCATACAACAACACTTAAGTTCAGGAAGCCGGTGGAGGGAACGCAGCACAGGTGTGGTCTCAGGTGTGGTCCTTCTTCTTCTTGGGTCCGAATGTGAGGCGGCAGCGTTTTGGACGAGCTGCAGGTGCTGAACAGACGCCTGGTTCTGAGTGTTGAGATTATTGTGACCCGGTCAGCAGGCATCGACCGCGCTGTCCTCGTTCTGCTCTTATTATTTCTTATTATTTCTGTTTCTGTCACATAAATGGAAGGTTTTTTTCTCTCTTCACCTGTGAGACAATTGAATTGATTCTGCCTTTGCTCCCCACACATTGTCCTCTCGTCTGTCCGTGACCTCTGTCCTCAAATCTCCCTTTAAAAGCCCTGTGGCTTTTGTGGTTTGCTCCTCCTCCTCCTCCTCCTCCTCCTCCTCCTCCTCCTCCTCCAGTCACATTCATGTGTAGCCGCCTGACCTCTGTTACAGTGTAATGAAAAAGACTGTAATAAATAACATGGAGATGACAGTCATTGTCTGATGCTGTAATGTTAAATCTAGTCATTTCAAATGACTGGATTAACATAATCCCACTGTCGCACATGTGTGCCTTCAGCTGTGTGTGTGTGTGTGTGTGTTTGGTTGTGTGTGTGTTTATTTAGTGACGTTTAATGGACAAACACAAAATTGATGACTGGAAGTCAAATCAATAATCCCAGGTTGTTCCCTTGTGTATTTTCCTCTTTACTCGCCCAGTTTGTTGTTGTTGTTGTTGTTGTTGTTGTAGTTGGTGATCTTTGTCTTCTCCTTTGTCTCGTCCGTGTCTCCAGGTGCATCAGTATTACAGCTCCCTGCCCGAGGACAAGGTTCCTTACGTGAACAGCTCAGGAGAGAAATACCGCATCAAGCAGCTGCTCCATCAGCTCCCGCCCCACGACAATGAGGTGAGAACTCCAAACGGCCTCCGGAACATCCGTCCACCCGTCGTCCCTCCCGTCTCCCCCCTCCCTTCAGGGCATAACAGAGATAAGAGAGAGGTGAAGGGAAAATGGAGTGTGTCCGTGAGATAGTGAGGTGTTTGTGAATCATAATTGAACTTGCCTTTTTAACATAAAGACGTCCAGGCTGAGGACGTTTAGTAAATAAAAGTTAAAATAAAAGTCTAAAATAACAAAAACAATCAAAAATAATGTAAAGGGTCAAAGGTCACATGACTGCCAGTCCATAAAAATGACTTTAAAGAAGTGATTTAAAAGTCACTGATTCTCTGAGGTTCCTGACCCCAAAGGCTCTGGATTTGAGAGTTAATAATAAACATAATGATGTATTTAATTTATATAGTGCTCGTAAAAGGCGCTCAAAGACGATTTACATCAAACACAGACAAGAATTTACATACAATTATGGTTGACACGCATATAAAATGTCCCGATTTTAAAGATGACTCACTTTCACTAAGTATTTGTGCTTGTTGCCATAATTGTGGCCATTGTCCGACTCTATTTTTGCGTAAATTTAACCCATAAGTAACAACAACATGACTGAAAACTGCGATATTTACAGTAGCTATGAGTAAAACAGGTGAGAGAAACAATACTCACTGATCATACTGTGACCTGTGCTCTTTATACACGTGTAATATAGATACTACTTTGTTTGACATCAAGCTAAAAATTATAAATTGCAATTTATTTCATTTTTCATTGATTGACACCTCCAAACTTTCACTTTTTTCTGAAGATCAACTTTTAATGAATATTATGCACCGCGTTTTTCAGATTCCCACCCAGACTGCACAGAACTGACTTTAGAAAGTCTGATGCATTTCTAGGCTGTATAATTTGAGCTCATGTTGTTTTTTAGGGTTTGAATTTCCCAATTTTGAACAAATATCAGAATTTTGGATAAAAAGTGACAACCCTGCATGTTTAGAACGACTTATTTCAGTTTAGCTGCTTCAATTCCGGGCCCTGATGTTGTCTCTGTTGTCTCCGTGTGACACTTGTGTGTGTGTGTGTGTGTGTGTGTGTGTCCAGGTTCGTTACTGTAACAGTCTCGACGACGAGGAGAAGCGAGAGCTCAAGCTCTTCAGCAACCAGCGGAAACGGGAGAACCTGGGCCGTGGAAACGTCCGCCCGTTCCCCGTGACGATGACCGGCGCCATCTGTGAACAGGTAAAGTTGACGGCGACGTCACTTCCTCACAGACGGAGCTACTGTATCTGACCGCGTCCTTCATTCAAGTGTAAGATGTCTTCTCTCTGCTCCGCTCGCTGTCACAGGAGTCAATAGAGTGTGACGGGAGCAAAGGTTGGCCGTGTGGATTCACACCGTCCACTGTCGTCCTCTGTCGCGTCAGGTCTTGATGTATGACAGGTGTCTCATGGCGACATATGAAGGGCAGAGACAGCTGTCTGCTGACCTTGTCAATGTTAATATCCAGTTTGAAGTGATGGTTGTATTGAGAGACTGAGATTCCCACTGTATCTCGTTGTTTCTCGTCTTTTCCACGTGGAAACTGACGTTTGCGAGCGGCTCTCGTTTCTACACTCTAAAAAAAGAGAGATAAAGTGACCAACATGCGCATGGTGTGTCCCAGCGGTGGCGCTGGCGTTGGCGGTGGCAGTGACAGTGGTGTTGGCGGTGGCGTTGGCGGT
Organism: Solea senegalensis; assembly: GCF_019176455.1. Lineage (NCBI taxonomy): Eukaryota > Metazoa > Chordata > Actinopteri > Pleuronectiformes > Soleidae > Solea > Solea senegalensis. Next base: position 26,696,511 of record NC_058024.1, on the reverse strand, counting down.
GGTGTTGGCATTGGTGTTGCCGGTGGCGTTGGCGGTGGCGGTGGCACAGAGTGCAGCGATGACGTGTTCTCGTAACAACAAAGTTCAAGAAAACGTTCACTCAGAGCCGAGCTGCTCTCTGACGTGTCGGCGCCCCCCGTGGGTGGATCGCTGCTCCACAGCTAGTGTTTCTCATCCACACACACACACACACACACACACAGGTTGAGGAACTCACTGTATGGAGAGTGTTTATTGATTAAATTCCCCGTCCCGCCCACCCCCCCCTCTTCTTTGTGCCACTTAGATGAACCTGATTGTCGACCCACCCCTGAATCCGCTCGGCCTACCCTGTCTTCTCCTCATTGTTTATGACTCCAGCTCCTCTACTTTTACAACCCTGTGCCAATTTCTCTCTCCCTATTATCCTCTCATATACTCTCCATTTCCATTCCTCCCCTTTGCCCCCGTCCTCCATCATCCCCCATCAGCCACTTAGTTTCCCCTCTCTCTGTCTCTGTGTCCGTGACCCCGCTCAGACCTGAATTTAACATCTGAACGTCTGTCCTCGTGTGAATAGTCTCTGTGAACAGCCTGAATGTCTTCTTAGAATTGATCATAAAAACAAACCCAGTTCCAGGGGGTTTGAGGCTGAATTTCAAGAATCAGAACCAGTTTGATGGAGCGCAGTATCACGGTGACAGTGGAACAAACTGAGATTAGAAACAAATATGAACAAATAAGTCAGCTGTATTTCCTTGTATTGTTTATTTTCTTTGGTTTCTTCTCTTTTTTGGTTTAAAATAACACGTGCTTCGCCCTAAAAGAGGGAAAGAAATATTATTCAATAAACTTGACAAACAAACAAACTAAAAAATGATTGGCACTCATGTGTTCATTTATTTTAAATATTCACACTATCATTTCATGTAAAGGTGTTTTAAATCTTTAACCAAATGACAGGCAGCAGTGCACCAGCAGCTCCTGTGTAAAGTAAAAATGGAATTATTCTTAGTTGGACTAATGAGGCTTTTCCATTATACAGTTCCAACACTACAGGACTCGACTCAGTGTCAGTTATAGTTCTCGGTACCTCGGGGTTTAGTTTTTTACTTCCCGCTCTGATGAAGTTCCAAGCGATCTGAGCCGGTTCTAAAATGTGACGTGGACAGACTGCCGGCCACTGATTGGTCAGAGAGTGTCGTCACTGGACGAGTCATGAGTGCGACGTCCGACACAAGAATCAAAGCCAACAATGTCAAACTGTAGATCAGTGAAAAAGACTTAATCTGTGAAAACATGTGTTAATCTCCGATATTTAGCAAAGCAAATGTCTACAGACAAAATGTCTGGTGTATTCAGTGACAGCGACGTTCAGTGGTATTTCACTTCAGTGTCAGATAGTTTATTTTTGGGCTTTTAATGCCTTTAATCGATAGTCAAGTGCAGAGAGACAGGAAATGGGAACGACATGCAGGAAAGGACCGTCCGGTGCGGGATTCGAACCGGGGTTGCCTGCAGTGAAGACTATAGCCTTAACATGGGACGGCAGCTCTACCAAGTGAGCTAACGCCGCCCCAAGTGTCAGATAGTTTTAATCAACTGAGTGTAATGATTGGCGTCACGGTAGTGTCACACCTTGAGGAGGAGCTCTGACAGTACTAAGTGTTGTGTCTGTCTCGTCGCAGTGTGGAGGACAGATTAACGGCGGAGACATCGCCGTGTTTGCGTCTCGTGCAGGTCACAGCGTGTGCTGGCATCCCGCATGCTTCGTCTGCAGCACGTGTCAGGAGCTCCTGGTCGACCTCATCTACTTCCACCAGGACGGCAAGATCTACTGTGGACGGCACCACGCCGAGAGGCTGAAGCCTCGCTGCACCGCCTGCGATGAGGTAAACACACACACACACACACACACACACATGGATCAGTTAAAGCTGCAGTACGTTGGATTACTGGAAAAATGTCTCTTATTTCATATGCGACAGATGAGCAAAAATACATTTCTCCATCACTGAAACAAACTTGTATGTCATTTATTGTCTGATGATGTCAGTGTTTATTTGATAAGATTTTATAAGATAAGTCAATTCTATATTTGCCAAGCAGAGACACTCAGGGTAAAGGTAATAAATAATAATAAATATGCACTTTCACAGCTACAAGTGTACAATGTTAAAGAATATTTCTATTACGATAATAAAAAGCACCGAAAAAAGTAGCAGGTGTTGTTGAAAAGGTTGAAAATAAAGTTCTATGGCGTCTTAAATGTCACTTTACAAACCAAAGATATTTAGTTATTGCTTGTTTTTTTGTTACAGAGAAACAGTATCCAAAAATATCTCTGGTTTTAAGAACATCGTCATTTTGAGGTTTAGTGAACACTGGCTGAATGTGTTTTTTTTGTTGTTTTTTTTAGAATATAATTCAGAGATGAATGAATATAATTGTTAGTTGTGAGGCTGTAAACTGAGCCCAGAGCAGCAGCAGCAGCAGCAGCAGCAGCGTGTTTTTCACTTTTTTATAGTTTGTTTATCCTAAATTTATTGTTATAATTTCACCTTTTTAAATTTTGTTTATCTTGCTTTATTTATATAAACTCACAAAGAACAGATAGGACTTTATTGTCACCATAAAAAATCATGTGCACATGATTAAGTGCAATTAAAATCTAACAAAATAAAATTCAAAATAAAATAAGCTTTTTCAGACTATTTATATACATATATGTACATATTCATATCTGTATATAGATTTTCTTTTTTATTTTAAGTTTGTCTTAATTAACAAATATGGACATTTATTTATTTATACTTCAAGTTTGAGCTTAGTGCTAATGAATGTGTTTTTAGGATAACATGACTCTGATTCTTCTCTTAAAAGTGTCGCATTAATTACATTTTTATCATGAAATTATGGATGGGGCGGACGCCACTCATTTTAGACCATTTATGAAAGTATGAAGCTGTTAACGACATATATATATATATATATATATATATATATATATATATATATATATATATATATATATATATATATATATACACATATATATACAAATATACATATATATATATATATATATATATATATATACTCAGTTGATAAAAAGAAGAAATAAACAGCTGAAATGCTTTTGCTGATTTCTATAAAATGTTTTACAGTCTTGCATGGTCGATACCGATACTGACCGATACTGACCGATACCCATCCCTAGGAATTATGTCACACACAAAAAAGTCCTGCCTACTGTCCCTTTAACAGATACACGTGTCCTACTGTGATGTGAGACAAACAGAGCTATTTATAAAATGTCTTAAATAGCAAAACATGCTGCACACGTGCACGTCTTCATACACCACACTGCTTTCATATGATGTTCACCTGCACACACACACACACACACTACATACAGTATGTATACATACATACATATATATATATATACACACATATATATATATATATATATATATGTGTGTATATATATATATATATATATATATATATATGTATATTTATATTTATATATATATATACATACATAGACACATATAATGGGGGTCACCCCCTCAATGTCATGATCTCCAAACCATTAACACCTTGCAAATGGGGACAAGGACACTGTTGGTACCTTTAAGAGCACCCCGATGATTTGACAGTGGGGTAATTAAGGGTTAATGCACCATCTAAATTCTACCACACATTAACCTCCTACACAAGTCACTGATAAAGACGATGATCTCAGCTGCAGAGGAGGAAGCAGTTTGTACGGAGGGAGGACGGACGGACGGACGAGTCTTTGTCCTGTCAGTCAGTGCACACTAATAACCACGCACACACACACAAGCTTGTTTTTATATCATAGTGAGCACACATTATTTATAACATTAACCATCACAACCTTAACCTTAAAACCAAGTCTTAACCCTGTAAAAAGCCACAGATAAAATGTCCAAACAAAGATAGGTTTTTACCTTTTATTGGACCTCACAAAAATATAGATAAAAGTACACACACACACACACACACACACACACAGAAGAAAAAGAAGAAAAATACCACGTACGTTGTAAAAAGCATTGCATAGCATTAGCTTGCTAGCTGCTTAGTGATCTAGTATCTACAGTGAGTTACCGTGACAACATTAACAAACACAGATGTCCTTATTGTAATACATAGTGAATAATTGAATTTTGATTATAAAAGATAATAAAAGTATAACAGAACAGCAACGTGCTAAAGTGAGTAGCAGCTGATAAGTGTCAATTGGTGGGAGTAATGTTAGCTTCAGGCTAACATCTTTTTTTCTGCTGACTCAGGGTTAGGGTTATTGTCTGATAAAGTGGCTCTAGTTTTAGGGTCTAAACACTCAAATAACTTTGTTTTTGCTCATGTCACATGGGTTGGCAGACCATGAATGTTTTTATATTTTATTTAACTATTTTCATACTGAAAATTACCTTTTATTTGCAAAAAATAAATAGCTTGAGTGCCAGTCCCTTTAAAAACCACTGGTTTCATTCGTATCAGTGTGCAATTTTTAAATGGTAATTTGGAATTCTGGCCCTTTTACTGTTTCTAGTTCCTGCTTATCACGTAGACCAGTGGTTCTCAAACTTTTTAAACCAAATACCACCTGAGAAAACACTGAAATCTTGAAGTCTTCCTCACATAAACCTTAGACACAGGTATAATGAAAGCTTAAGATGGAGCGAGAGATAAGGTAGTAGAGCTGTGATGACGGATTCTCTGTGTCGTAGATCATCTTCGCGGACGAGTGCACCGAGGCGGAGGGCCGTCACTGGCACATGAAGCACTTCTGCTGTTTCGAGTGTGAGACGGTGCTCGGGGGTCAGCGCTACATCATGAAGGAGGGACGGCCGTACTGCTGCTCCTGCTTCGAGTCGCTCTACGCCGAGTACTGCGACTCCTGTGGGGAACATATTGGTACGCTGCGCCAGCACCGAGCATCTATCACTGTTAACACAAGACTTCATTAATCACCTGCAGGTCTTTCTAAGGAGAACTTAGAGAGAGGTGGGAAGAAGAAGAAGAAGAAGAATAGAATATGCTACGTGGGAAAATTAGTGGAGGTGTTTCTTCAACAAACAGTAGAAAGGGTGTGGCATGACTTCCAGAAGTGTAAAGGCTGTATTGGCAGAAATAGAATATTCCACCCATAAGTATGTTTTATAGGTGTATATTTGCCCCAAAAGGAACATTGTGGGGCTTTTCGTAGCCCTACAATAAGCTTTATATACAGTATGTACTAAAGGCAAGGGTCTTCATCATCTTGCTTTGTCGTGTTTCTACAGCACCTTAAACAGACAAATAACCAGAGTTCAATTCTTTTAAAGTAAATAAAAGAATAAAGAACGGCGCGTTATCGGGAACTTTGTGAGCTAACAAACAACTTGTCGTGCTCATTGATGACAAGATTCTTTCTGTTGAGTGAAGGCCACCGTAGCTTCCTGACCTGTTTGGTTGAGCAGAGGAGTCCTTCGTTTGCTGCAGTCTGCAGCCTCACCAACAGATGTCACTAAATCTTACACACTAGACCTTCAAAAGTCACCTTCAGTTAAATAAGGCCGCTTTTCCATCTAGTTCTTTTCTCGTTCTTTTCCATCAGTGACAGAGTTTTTCATACCTGCTCTGGCGAGAGTCCACGTGAGCTGATCCGATACTAAAATGTGACGTCAACACACTCCCGGCCAATGGCTGGTCAGAGAGTGTCGTCACTGGAAGAGTCACGAGCGCGACGTCTGACACCAGAATCAAACAGAACAATGCCAATCTGTAGATGAGTTAAAAATCCCGATCGTTTATCTCCAACTCCAATTTAGCAACAGCACTGCCAAAAGCCGCCGATTGTGAGTGTTTGTGTCGCATAGAAAACTGGCATTTTCGGGCCGACTGATACCAAGTCGAGTAGTGCTAGAAGTGTATATATATATATATATATATATATATATACACATGGTAAAGCACCATAAGATTTAAAACGTGGTGGAGGGTTTTCACCAAGATGAAGTCCTCGGCAGATGTGTCTGCAGAGGAAAACCAAAAGTGACCAAGTGATTAAGACATTCAGTAATTGTGCTAGAACAACACATCTAATGGTGGTCTAAGACTTTTGCACGGTACTGTATATATTTACACAGTTATAAATATTTCTTGACATGGCCTCTGTGGCCTGGTTTCGTGAGACACGTCAGCGTTCAGAGATAAATAAATACAGTATGTATACATTATACAGTGTGGACTAACCTGACATGCAAAGGCCTGTCAGTTAAATACAAAGTTTACCATCACGCTAACTCAAGAGCTGCAGTGTTTAGGGGCGACCCCACTGAGGGAAGAAACTGGGATCTTTTTCAGCAGGAAAGCTTCATATTAGAGCCTCTTGGCCTCGTGCCACCTCCTGTTATAAAGTGTCTGTGTGTGTGCGTGTGTGTGTGTGTGCGTGTGTGTGTACTCATGTGAGTGTGTTGCATGTTGGGTTTCCCCTGAAAGGATGCCCAGGTGTGACTTTGGCACCCACCTCCCCGTACAAAATTCACTCTGTAATTATTTGTCAGACAGGATACAGAGAAGTCTTTGGCTAAAAAGCACAACTGATTATAAATTGAAACCATCAGAAAACATGCTGAAACCAGATGGCAGCCATTAGCGAATAGCTGAGTTTCTTTCCCTGCGAGACAACTTGAAACATACTCAAAATGAAAATGTGTTTATTTAATGCTGGGCCCGTTCTGAAATGAGTTGGCCCCCAAAGTCATGTGGTCATGTGCAGTCATGTGTAACTGCCTTTAGCACCATTCTTTCACTCAACAAGCAGCTTTTAAATATGCTACAATTTTCATAGAGAACTGCATTTGGTTCATTTTTACCTTCACCGAGGAGCTAAGGTTTTTGGCCACGTTTGAGCAGCGTTTTAATTACATTTCCTGGGACTGCACAGGAGGTTGTGCTCCAAATAAGAAATGATTAGATTTTAGTGATGACGTGGTTCCTTCATTATGAGAAGCCATGTGCTGCGATCTTTCATTTTACCTGAAAGGGATAATTCAGGTGTTGTTTTAGGTGCTGACATCCTTGACTGTGTTGCGTGCGCCTCCTGCACCAAGAACCGGTCTTACACCGAGAAGCCACCGTTTAGATGGCATAAAACAGATTTATACCATCTAACACACGGCTGGAGTTTTTCCGACTGGAAACTTAAAGGTTGTCATTCGCTTGCTCTCCTCTACCAAAGTCCATAGAGAACAATCAACACATTTTACATCATGGTACACAGGAGTTGTTGATTTCTGCCTCTATCCATAAAGTAAATGTGTTATTTTGGGTCTTCACTGTCTGCAGTGGACCAGTAGCTCCTGTGCCCCTGAAAGCTAAAAGTGCTGATTTTCTCTTTGGACTTTGGTGTGGGAAAGAAAGCAGATTACACTATTTTGCTTGCCTGGCTAGTGCCAGACTGCATCACAATCTCATTTGAAGTGCAGATGGAGTATGAGTGAGCAAAGGAAAGGGTGTAGTCACCTCCCAATGTTCCATTTCCACCTCCCTGTGTGACTGGTTCGATTTTTAGGAGATTCTGAAGTTGGCTTTTTCAAATTAGCTGGATTCACCCGGGCTACTGATTTGGAAAAATTGAGCTAAGGTTGTTTTGTTTTTTTGTCTTTCCTGCAGGCATTGATCAAGGCCAGATGACCTATGACGGGCAACACTGGCACGCCACTGAGGGCTGCTTCTGCTGTGCTCGCTGTAAACGATCTTTGTTGGGTCGACCCTTCCTGCCCAAGCAGGGCCAAATCTTCTGCTCGCGGTCCTGCAGTCTGGGTGAGGAACCTAATGGCTCTGACTCGTCTGACTCTGCCTTCCAAAGTGCTCGCTCCACCAGAGAGTCCAGACGCAGCTCCAAGATGGGCAAGAGTGTAGGAGGGGGTGGAGGGCAGGCAGAGAGGTTTTCAGGGGAGGTGGACCCACTATCTTTACAAATGGATCTTCTGAGCCTGTCCAGCCAAACGCCTAGTTTGACTCGCGATCCTCCAGCCTGGCAGAACCAGGAGCAAACAGGTGATGGATATACTTATGGGTCCCAATCAGACCAAATTGCCAACCCCACCCCTCTCCAGCTTCTCAGCCAGTGCAATGTCAGGACCACCTATACCTCTGCCTGCTCTGGAAAGATAATTCAGCAGCAGGATCACAGTATCTTGGACAACACAGGTTTTAAGAAACCCCCCATCTCAGCCGTGAAGGGCCACTCTGTGAACGAGACATGGTTCCAACAGCCAACTCCAGAGGAGTACTACCCCCCTAAACTGATGACCCAAAAGAGCTTCACTGAGGTTTCCCACTGCTCTCAGCACCGCAACGGCTTCTCCGCTGACAAACGCTCCATCAGCTTGCATGGCTTTCAGAGGGACAGAGATGTAGGGATGCCAGCAGCAACCCAGGTGGCAAGAAGCAGGAACCCCATCAATGCACTTAACTTTCCTGAGCAACTGACCCCCCTGGAGCAGACCCCAAGAGGGTCCATGGAGTCCTTGGCCTTGACCAATGGTACGGTTGGTTAATGCATGAGACCTTTGTGTCTTTGTGACCTGTTTTTTTATACCAAGCATGTTGTTTGTGAATGTGGGTTGTCCCAAACTCAAACAACAAATATAACACAGGCTTCAGCAAATGATTATTTTTATTGTAAGCTACTACTAAAATAGAGAGAAATGTTATATTCATTCAGTTATTACGTTAAGTTTATTGATGTAATTGATATGCTTCACCCCATAACTTGGAACTTAGAGTCTAATCTAAGCTAAGGTAGGATCAGTGCAACAGTGAGCTTGAAGACTAGTTGCATCAGTCCTACTAGTCATAGTTGCCTAATCGTAGCAGCTTTACTGTGAATATTAAGATGTTTCCTCTTACTATGAAAGGGTGATTTAATCAAACTTTTTTTCCTCTCAGGAAACTCAGCAGATGGAGGAAGAAAGCGTCAGGAGCACCTTTCCCGTTTCTCCATGCCGGACCTGAGCAAAGACTCTGGAATGAACGTGTCAGAGAAAAGCAACGTTCAACCTACGAACTCTTCAGTACAGTTTCGAAACTCTGACTCCATGCACAGCCTCACCGCCAGCCAGCCATACATGGAGATGGATCCACCCAGGTCCTCTCACATTAAGGTGCAATACAGTGATCCTGCTGGCATGGGCGTTGGAATGGCAAAGGCCCATTTACCACCTGGTTTCACCTTCCAGGAGGAGGACCGGGTGAGTTTGGTGAGCAGCGCCAATGCTGCCCGTCTACCACCCATCAGTGAGCGCGTGCTGGGAGTTGGTGGTGGAAGGGGAGCAGCTTTCCGGATTGAAGCCCCAGAGGAGCCTCCTCAGAGGCGCCGGCACCATCACCACCACCGCTCCAGGAGATCCCGCCGTTCTCGCTCAGAAAACGCTCTAAATTTAGTGGCAGAGCGCAGGCCAAGGCCTCAGGAAAGACCACAGTTGCGAGTACGAGAGGATTATGACCGTTTTCCACCACCGAGGAGCGCCAGAGACCAATTTGGTGTAGGGGGAGCAGGGGGACGATATCAACCCCAGTTCTTCAGACAGTGTCCCAGGACCACTTCAGACCTGACACTGCAGAACCCCGGGGCCAGCCGACGTACTGGCTTGAACCAGTATTCCTGGGATGATTATGATGATGACGATTGGTGCTCAACCTGCTCTTCATCCTCCGATTCCGAGGATGAAGGTTACTTTTTGGGTGAGCCGATTCCCAGACCCGTTCAGCTGCGATACCTCAGCAATCAGGAACTTGTCCATAAGTACAACACAGGAATAGGCGGAGCCAGTCGCAGTGGTCAGGTGTACAACCACAAACGCAGAAAAAGCAAGAACTGCATCATCTCCTAACACCTTGACCTTTAGCACAGGACTCTTTCTCCACCTTGTGGACACTAACCTCCACTATCGTCCAAAAACAAAACTCACAATCCGTTTATTCAGTGTTGTTGCGTGTTGAATATTATGTAATTGAAGTCAGTGATGAACAACAGTTGGTAAATAGTGAAAAAGCAAGTGTTTGCATGTCTGTTCATTCTAATGTTTCTGAAAATCTCCTGAGTAGTTTGGAACGCTGTTCAAGCCCAGTTCACACTACACGATTTTCCACGATTGATCGGCTTGAAACCTGGTGACTCCCCGACATTTCGCAAACCCCAAGATTAGAGTTTGAGATGACTGAAGTTGCCCAATCCGATCTGAGAACTAGAAGGGGGTGACACCAGCTGAAATCTGAACTGGAATACAAGGTTACATTCAGATTACCAGCCATGTTGTTCAAATCTGATTTCACAGTTCACATTGGTCAGCATATTTGTGAGCAGATTTTGAGTTCCAAGCTAAATTTATTTCCAACATGATAATGCGTGGAACATCCAGAGCAGGAGCTGAAGTTACAGTGAGCTGGTTCTTTCCAGTGGCTACAAGATTGCACTGTTTCTGTAATGCACGTTTGTATTTTACCTGATGTTGAAACTACAACCCAGGCTTGGTAATATGGGAGTCATTGGATTTTGTCCCATCTGCTTTAACACAAAAAGCGACTAACTGACATGCATCAGAGCTTCTCAGGTTGTTCAAACAGAGTTAATCAAGTAGCTAAATATGCTAGTGAACATTAGCTAAGGCCACCACTTCTGGTCATCCTCCCATACAATAGAAGATCACATTGTTCTTAGAGGTGTAACAGGTTAATGTAATGTATGTCTCAGTGATTAGCATCCAGATAGTGATTAGCATCCAGATACCATGGAAAACATTGGTCCTTCTTCAGTGTCAGGACGTGCCAGAAATTGCGTAACCCTAACCCATAGGAATAAGGTGGATATGCAAAAAGTCCATGGACCACATTCTAAAGTCACACAAATCGGATTTGATGATTGGTTTTCTGTGTCCACACAGCCCTCAAAAACAAATCTGTTCTGAGTCATTTCACCCTGGTAATCTGAACCTAGTCCATCAGTGGTTCATTGGAACCATCGGAACTTTGAAAGTCCAGCTTTTCCACAGTAGAAACCGAGCTAAATTAAACCTGGTTTCACACATCACATACTAATAAACTCCCAATTACAAAGTAACACGTGCGACTCGTGGATTGCTAGCTTGGCTTTTACACGTTTAGTTCTATCAAGTCACACGTTGTTTAACAAAAAGCTGATGTGCAATTTCATTTTTTCTTCTCACAATCTTATTTTTTCCACACTGCAATCGATTTGAGTGTTGTTTGGTACAGTTAGCTTCTTCCTTTTTTTCACACAATGTGATTTAGAATTAGTATATACTGTACTATTGTAATCAGAGTGTGTACATAGACAAATGAATTAATAATTTCACTTTAAGTTAAAAAAAAAAAGTTAAAAGGTTTGTGTAAATATGGTTGTAAATGAGGCATCACATATTTTTATATTTTGTATGGATAGAATCATTTATGTATTAAATATCTATAATGTAGAGATAGTAAATAACAAAAAACAACATATGCATGTTTGATTTGACTGACCTGGTCCTTTGGAATAAAGGAGAATTTCAGTGATTAATTTGTGTCTGGTTTGTGCACATTGCGACGTTAACCCCTCCTCCATCTGTAACGTGTAAATGAATGACACTGTGGTGTGAGGTTGATGAGGGAGTTACTCACTGCTGCACGTGTTTAGACGATAACAGCAAACACACTGAGCTCTATTGTTCCCGGAAACAGATGCGGCCCAGGTTCTGGTTTATTGCATCAGCACATATATGAATATGTATATATATATATATATATATGTATACTGTATATACATTCACTAGGAACCGCTGACACGAGGATTTAGCTAATGCGATGTGATGATGATTTGTTTCAGTGTTTTGTTAGTCACACATTCCCGTGTGGATTTAGAAACAGCTGTTGACCATTTTCAAAAATATGAGAAGCCTGTGGCCAAATAAGACACAAGTGCAATTAACCATATAAGTAGCAGAGTGTTCTTTCTATTGACGCAAGTGGTAGCCATTTTGAAAATTCCTGTGTTTGTGAGGTTCCTCTGACTCTCCGTGTTTGGAAAACCGACCAGAACATGGAAGTTCTTACTTCCGACTAGAACAAAGGTCAATTAAGGAATAAACACCTAAGGTTTCACCTTAACAATGAATACATGAAAGGACCTTCTTTTATTAATAACAATAATAATAATAATAATAATCAGGCTGCACACTGAGTTGTGTAATGCTGCCCTCCACAGTTCACAGTTTTGAGGTGACTCCTCGGAATTGAGGAGTTAACTACAACAGTATTCGAGTTTGAACACAAAAATCTATTTAAAATCTATTTAAATCTATTATATAAAAATGGAAAAACTGCTTCTTTTCAAATGCCCCTCTTCTTTGAATCTGTCATGGCCTCTTCCACTTCCCGTGGGCGGAGCTTCTTCACCGGGTGTCTGGTCTACTGACTCAGGAAACTAAGAGCAAACACTGGTGAGTATTTACAACTGAAAATTTACTACAATCTGTCAAAAATGAAAAGTGAGCAAAGTGTGTAACATTAACTTGAACTTGGCTGTGTGGTTATTTAAATGTGTAAAATGTCAACAAATACATGCTAACACTAGTGGGCAGCAGCTGATGTGGCCTCCACATGGCTCCACATGGCTCCACATGGCTCTAAAGTGGCTGTAGATTTGGTGTCATGAGAAGTGTCGTGTAGCTTCCATTTCATGTCAGCGTGGATGTGTACTCACTAACTGCTATGCAACTAGTGTGTCGTTCTAGTAAAGTCACAAACGCTACGTTCCATTTATGTCGGAAGTCAGAGCTAAGAGTGAGTTCACCACATCAACAAGTGGGAAATGCAAACATTAGCCACTGTTAGCAATACCAGTCGCTGACATGGCTCTACATCAGGGGTGTCAAACATACGGCCCGGGGGCCAGAACCGGCCCGCCAGACGGTCCAATCCAGCCATCTAAACGTAATGTCAAATGCTCCAGATACCCGTGACTAAATGTTTGTGCCTTTATAGATCCAGGGTGATGTGTAAATAATACATTTAGGCATGATATTGTTGAAATTGCACTTACATTTCTCAAGAAATTTCATGTTTTGTAAAATGTTCCTTCATTAAATGTAAAACAAAGGAGAAAAAACAAAGGAGTTCTTGTTGTTCATAGGTTATTATTCTATTATTTTGCTATTTTTACTGGTCTGGCCCCCTTGAGATCAAATTGTGCTGTATGTGGCCCCTGAACAAAAATGAGTTTGACACCCCTGCTCTACATGGTATTTTACAAACAAAACAGTGTCTGTTGATTATTTTCTCCATTAATCAAGTACTCGTTTGACATGACGATATTCTCAAATGTCTTGTTTTTGTCCACAACCAAAATGATTCAGTTTTATTGATGAAACTGTGAAAATATTCACATTTAAGAAGCTGAAAAGTCAGAGAAACTTGTTTTACTTTTTGAAATTAGTAATCCGCTAATATTTGATTCATTGAATAATTGTCGCAGCCCTAGTGCCTACAGTCAAAAATGGGAAAAGTACTACTAAATGTACGACTGATTTACTGTGAATCAAATACAGTAGAAGTTCTGTCAATGGTTAAAGTAGCAGTGTTTGTACTGTGGCAGCCATCTTGGAATCTTAACTCATGGTACGTGAGGTCGCTCCAAGTTTCCATGTTGGAAATCTGAGATTATTCCAATTTCTGACAACAAATGGAATGCACTAATAAAAAAAAAGACTCAAAGCAGCATGGGTTGCCAGACCACCAGCACAATTACCTTCTAAAGCACATTGCATATGATGAATTGTATTATATTTTACTTTGCCCCCACCTTTTATTTGCAATAACAAATTGACTTTTGCGAGTTTTGTCCAGTTTGTCCCCGTTTTAATGCAAATTACAGTCTGAAAGTGGCTAGTTTTAAGTAGCATAGCCAAGCAAAAATTATTTATACTATTCTTGGCTGATTCATTTTCTTAAATTTTAAGAAAGTTAGGCCTGTTTTTGCAGTGCACACAGACTTGACCACTGTACTGTATGTGTAAGTGTTAAGCAGGGTCATACTGTAAATTGGATTGTCTGTGACGTCCATGTGGTCCAGGGATTTACCACCACTCGCCCCCATAATCCACACACACACACACACACACACACACACACACACACATACGTTTGGAACAAGGTGTGTGTGTGTGTGTGTGTGTGTGTGTGTGTGTGTCAGCCTCTTGATTAGAGGCGTCGGAGCTCTAATGCCGTTGACATGATTGGCACATTAGTGCGATTACTTCACCTAACCTCAACCTCCAGCCGGGCGTGTGCTCCAGTTTTCATGTTTACTCTGGGACGACACACTCCGATAGCTTCCAGACGGGTGTAAAAGAGAAAAAGAGGAGAATTTAGATTCCTAATTAAGTCAGCCGTGATACGACAAAGCCAGCTGCGTAAACATGTGAGATACATTCTGCTCTGTGAGTGTGGATTATTCCCCCGGCTGCAGACTCTTACTCACTCGTCTTTAAACTAATGAGACAGACAGACACAAAGCCTCGGTCTTCAGTTCTGTGGCTGCGACGCCTCTCCAAACAGAAGCTTCCTCAAACTCATCAGGGGTCTCAAACTCTGGCTCAAACTCAAAAAGTGGCTCTCCAGTGTGTTTCATGTGGCATTTCTGTATTTTCATTATAGTGAGAGATTAATTTTGCATCATAAATGCATTGTTATTATGAATTTGTTTATTGTTCCATGTCAACACAGACACTTTTATTTTGAAATTCTGTCAAATATCTGTTAAATATAGCAGTTACAGATTGTAATTATGGAGAAAAGAAAAATGTTGATGTCTTTTCTAACACAATCTACACATACAGCTAAATTAGAATCCAGAATATAATAATAAAAAGATGTAATCTAAAACAATTAAACAGATTTCTTGATATTGTTTTTGAAATTCAATATCCATAAAGCCTGAGTTTCCGGAAGTTATCCTTTGGTGATGCATACTAACACTTTCATTATCATTAATAATAAGAAATAAGAAAAGAAATTTACAAAAACAGTAGGAATAACAGAGAAGCTGTTTAATGACGTTTAGAGTTATATCCATACCTGTATTTGGATTTATTCACAATCTATTTTTATTTATTTATTTATCTAAATGAATAACAAGGCTATATAACAGCTAATAAATGTTATGAAGACTTGTTCCTATTTATAAGAATCTTATAAAGTCTTAATAGCGGCTTGTTAATAATTAAGAGTGTCTTAAAAGCAATAATAAATGTGTTAATTATGCTTTTAACACTCATATGGACTTTATTAAGTCTCATAAACTTTATATTAAATGTTATATTAGTGATGAATTACAATTCATATTAAGACATAAAAAGTGTTTCCTTTAATATTTGAAATTTATTGTTTATGTATGTGTGTATTATTATGTATATTTATAGTTAATATGAATGTGCGCTCACTTGTATAATCCATTGTCAGAGAAGCCACCTTTGGACATTTAACTCTTTCCATGATGCATAACTTGTTTAACTGTTAAATTGTGAGCAAAGTAGGATTTAAAAGCACTAAAGCTACATCGTGCTAGCCATGGAAAGTGGCTTGTACTGCTGAAAAACTTACTAACTTATTTCAACTTAAATCAGGATTAGTGTGGATGGTCATGTCAACACCAGCAGGGTGTGCTGTGCCAGGTTTTTGCCCCAGTGTATATGTGGTTGAGGAGGGGGTGGGGGTGGTGGAGTATCACCATGTGTTTAATTAGAAGCAAATGGAGGGGGTGCCACAGATTGCAGCCATATGCTCACCGGGCCTTTGCCACGTTCAAGGTCGTGGATGCTAAGTACGTCTTCCTGCCAGAACATGAGAGAAACAAAAGGTTTGGAGGTTTCTGCAGCACAAAGAGTTTTTATAGTTAAACAGAAATTAAACATTATTGCGACCCAGAAATCTAGACTCACCCTAGTGGTAGCAAATTTAATTTGCAGCCAGGGTTCCGCCTAGAAACTCCTCGTTAGCTCGCGAGCTGCACAATCCGAACTCTGGTTTGGCCAATGACATCATGTACAGAGTCTGTGGGCGGGCTTAACATAATGACGACAGAGTTGCGACCGTTCCGCGTTGCATAGTCCAGTCTCTGCTACATGTACAACATGTAAATACAACTAATATACCTCGGTGATGCTGCGCCAAATATTAGCTCTTCCAGGACAGAATCTTTTCAAGTGTCATCCCTCTGATCAAACGCCACCAAGGACCTTCAGCTTCTTCTGTCCAGCCGTATGTGCAGAGCCGTGGCGCTATCTTTGACTGTGCAACCAATCTCCCATTCAAAGGTCACGTTTGCAACGTTTTGCCATGTTTACAGACCCTTTGAAGAGTAAGGTTACCACTCAATTAAAGAAGAAATTCATCGCTTCTGGTATGTGAGGGCCACCGTACTTCCCTGATGTGTTTGAGAAAGCTGCAGTCTCCCCTTTAGATGTCACTAATTCTTTTACATTGGACCCTAAAAAGGGACAGTTCAGCTTTAACTGTTAACTGTTGTCGTATGACACGAGGAAAAACTGATTGTATTCACTTGTATAAAACTCAGTGTCTGCTTAACGATTTATTTCACTTTCACAGCTTTTATTTTGGACGAGAAACTTTGTAAAAGATTGTAAATCGGTCACTCCCCTGCACCAAAGTCCATAGAGAAAATCTGCATTTTTAGCTCACAGCAGAGGTTGCGCAAGACTTTTTCGTTGTCTGTCATTTTGACTGACAGGGTCATAAAAATCCCGTCATAATCAATTTTTACCGGTCACTTTAAATGATGGGCCACACGGTGGCGTAGTGGCCCATCATTTAAGCCTTGCTGTGTAGCAAGTGCAGCAGTGTAGCCTTGCAGCGAGAAGACCCGGGTTCGAGCCCCGGTTGGAACAAGGGCCTTTCTGCATGGAGTTTGCATGTTCTCCCCGTGTGTGCGTGGGTTCTCTCCGGGTTCTCCGGCTTCCTCCCACAGTCCAAAAACATGCAATGTGGGGATTAGGTGAATTGGACACTCTAAATTGACCATAGGAGTGAGTGTGAGGGTGAATGGTTGTTTGTCTCTAGTTGTGTGTGGCCCTGCGATGGACTGGCGAACTGTCCAGGGTGTACCCCGCCTATCGCCCGATGTAGCTGAGATTGGCACAGCACCCCCCGCGACCCTCTGGTGGAGGATAAAGCGGTTAGATGATGACTGACTGACTTTAAATGATAATAATGACATGTTCATATTGCAGTGGAATATGAACACTTCACCTGTCTCACACCTCCTTCCTCCTGGTCCACATGGACTTAAATTGCGTGCCTGCTTGCGCGTAGTTGCGCGTGGTAGGAAATCCCGCAGCATGCGCTCCTTCTGCACCAGTGGATCAGCTGCACCGGTCAAAGACGCGCTCCAATGCCTCCTGTCCATAGCTCTTTAACACGCTGTCAGCACTACAAGGATAGCGAGATGCATAGAGATGCATTGAGATGCATTGAGATGCATTGAGATGCATTGGTGTCCAGGTCAGAAATGATGCTCAGATTCTCCGATGGGAATCTTTATTTTGTCGCACAACATTTTTCCATCCTCCCTCCTCAGCCAGGAGAACTCCCACTCCCACTGAACTCTGTTCTCCCGCCTAACCTCCTTACTGCCGCTGAGTTTGTCCTTCATCTTCATCTGCATCTATCCCTCTTTTTTCACCTCTTTTATTGACATAGTTTTGGGGCTTTTTAAAGAAACTACTGACACTCGACTGCCGTGACATTTCTCTTCCTTTCTACTTTCTACTTACTGTAATATGCTCTTCACCACCAAGTGGTCAGGGGTGTGAACTGCAATCTGTCAAAACGACGGATGGCCCTCAGATTTTTCCGTCACTGTTTTAAAAAAACGGTCAATGGTGGAAAGTATTCGGTTAACGCGACCCCTGGCTCACAGTGACATGGGAGCTGCTAGTCTACTGCTGCCTCATTTGGTCAATTTATGTCACTGAGGTAAATCTGAACGGATTATGAAATGACAAAATAATAATAATAAATAATAATAATAATTTGAAGTCCTGAGTGCTGTGCTATGGACTTTGGCGCGGGAGACACAGAGTGGTTCACAAAGCAACACCAACTGTTATTACAGTACACTGCAAGCTCTTTATATTACACAAACATGTTTACAGTCTTAGTAAACCTTGCTTACGTCCACAGTGATTACCCCGTTGAATTGGATTTGCTGCACTGTGGTTCACTCACGTCTGACAGAGTGAGCAGTGTCTGCAGAACAGACGGCTGAGTCTGAGGTATGTGTAAGTCAGGTGACGGCGTGAAAATCGTCTTGTCACGGTTGATGGTCAAACCCTGTTTTCTGCTGTTGTTAGAAAATCAGGATCTGTAGCTCATGTAACTAAAGTCTGTTTTTACAAATGAAATTTCTCACAGATTTTTAACCTTTTAATCCTGAGAAAGCACAGACTAGACGATCCAGTCAAGACTCCACACTTTAACACTTCCTGGGATTTCTCCCAGAAACCAGCGCGATATAAACAGACTGTCGGTGGCTGTTTTATGTGCGATGTTTTGTGCTGAGAAACGCAACAAAAAACTGTGACAGAACTTGGTTCTAAACAAAGGTTCGCAACATCCGTTTCCCAGGTTCTGCTCACTTCACACACACACACACACACACACCCATCGTTGTTCAAGTCTTATAATATCAAACATGTTTAATACTTAACATTTGAAATCGGGAAGAGTCTGATGACTTTAAAATGGCGTCTGTTGGTCCCTCACACTACGGGATAATTTGTCCAAACAATCTGTTCAAATCAGACAAAAATCGGAAAAGACACTGTTATGTGCAGATCTGCTCCTTGTTTTGCAGTGCTCCTGGAGCTCCTCCTTCAGCCCCTCCTTCTCCTCGTTACCTGGCACCTGCTGCTGCCTTAAAAGCCTGGGAGGCTTCACTCATGGGACTCTCTAGGCAGGGCCGGCCGCATGGCTCCCATTTACCAGTCTGATTACCATTCATAACAATAAACCCAGTTTTCTTATATTTAATCCTTGTTTGTCTACTTTATGTTACTTCCGTCGAGCCGGGTTGTAACAGACACCCACAAATGTCGGAAGGACCAGATCGGGATTGAAATCTGGCAATTTATCCAATTTTTTACTCCTATTTTGTAACAAACGCGTCAGAAACAAAACAAGTCGTATCTCAACTTTGAGTGAACGGTTTTCTTTCTCTAATGAAACAAAAATGAAGTGAGTGTGTTTCTTTGTATCTTTGGGGTTTTTTATTTGTTGTTCACCTCAAGTACCCGTGATTATTATTATTATTTTTTTTATTTTTTATAGAAGCCAGTATTGATAATGATGTAACCCTAACCCGTATAAAAATAGATTGGGGGAAAAAAAACAGCATTCATTCATTCATAAATCTCTCCATCTGTTTTCATGAGGACACGTCATTGACATAATGTATTCCGTAGCCCCTTACCTTAACCATCACAACTAAGTGCCTTACCTTAACCCTTACCGTAACCCTGAAAAAGCCCTTTTTACAAGACAGCTGTGTGGACCCGTGTGTGTGTGTGTGTGTGTGTGTGTGTGTGTGTGTGTGTGTGAGAACACAGCTGTCATGAGTTGAAGCCGTTGAAGCTGTTTTGGGAAACTCTAAAAAGCCATAATTACCCGTCTTTAAGAGAAATGACTGCAGCGCTCTCAGCAAACTAAGATCGCCTGATTCAATTATTTACAAATGAAGAATGCCAATGGTGTGTTCACACACACACACACACACACAGCAGTCTTTTTAAGGACTCTGCATTGACTTCCATTCATTTGGACGACCTAAACAAAGCCTTATCTTTAGCCTTAACTAGCCAGTTAATGATTAAACCGAACCCTTAACCATAACCACAATTCATCAAATCTGTGTCCTAAACGTAACCAGTTCATAAGAAATGAGCTTCTGCCTCATCAGGACCAGGTTTTGTTCTCCATGAGGAGTACTGGTCCTGACAAGGTCAGTGTTTATGACAGGAACGGTCCTAAAGAGGTCACAAACACAAGAACACACACACACTGTGCTGGTAAATCAGAGACCCGTGACTGGACGGACTGGAGTCTTACCTGCAGTCTTTCTTCCCTCAGTTTAGCCTCGTCATGTGTGTTTGATTATCATCATGGGAAGAAACCAACTCACAAAATACAAGCTCTCAGTCCAGGGGTGCAAAAAAACATTTTTACAAAAGTACATTAAATTGTTTCACTAAAGTACAAGTTGAACATAGCGTATTTAAAATAATATAAAAGGACAAATGCATATACTTGTCATACCTCTTACAACCACACGTCACAAAAACTTAACTCAAACCCTTTTGTTGGTGCTATCAGCTTTTCCCTATAGGGGGCGCCACAGCAGATGAGTTGGCAGAGATCTTTCTTCTAACACAACCCTCCCTTTTATCCTGGCTTGGGACCGGTACTAGATGTACATTGGTTGTGGTCCCCCCTGCTGCTGGGTTCCATTTAGTCCCAAACATGTGGGACTAAATATCAACTCAATATCAAGTTCCAATTTTTGATATTTATAGATTCATTTAGCTTTATAAATGTGGCTTTACACTTTTATTTTGAAATTCTGTAAAAATGTTGTTACTGCTTTATCAAGATGGAATATCAGGATATAATTCTAAGATAATATCACCTGTTTAACCTGTAGGTACAGGCTATAGTTCCCTTCTGTTATGCCATGTTCTGCCAATTTAAGGATTTTTCGCAATACAATTTCTTTGCATCGCCTTGTGTCCCTTTTTTGCTATTTTTCCCACGATGCCTTTTATATTTCCCATAAAGCACCTTGCATTTCCTCTCCTTTTGAAATGTTTCTCTCATAAATTTCGCCATTGTAGCAGGAAAGTAAAAAATGAAAATCGCCCTCCACTTCAGCGTGAGCTGCTAATTCCCTCCTACATCTGCTCCTCATCCTCGTCCACTTAGACAAAGTAAATAATCTTCAGACACAATGGACAGTGTTTGTGTGCGGCCTCCACACACACACACACACACACACACACTTCCTCTGGTTGTTCCAGTTAATAATCACGTTCACATGTGTCGAACACAGCAAGACAGAAATCAGTGGATTATTTAATCTGTAACACTCTTCCCTCGTCTTATCTTATTTGCAGTTCTCGTGCAGTGAACGAGCTCAGGCAGAACAATAACGGCCTTTATTTCACCTTTTCTTTGCTGGTCATGGGTTCACCACAGCCACAGCTGCCCTAAATTAACAGCAAAATCCTTTTGTATGTTTCCGTAATGGTTCATACACCAGTATGTTGCAGCTCTTTAACCAAAATGATATTTTTAATGTTAAAATGTAATTTGGCACGGAGGTCGGGTCTAGTTTTCAATGTCTAGTGGCACATAATTGTTTTTTCCGATTTTAACCAAACTTGGTTAGGGATGGGTATTGATAAGATTTTTGCGATTCCGATTCCATTTTCGATTCTGCTAAACGATTCGGTTCTTTATCGATTCTCTTATCGATTCTCATTTGGAAAAAAGGAGAACAAACAGGTCAATTAGAATCAACTTTAGTTCAGTTAGAAGTAACATGACTTTACAAACTGTCTTGAGGTATAATAATAATAAAATAAATATTCTTGTATTTAGAAATTAACAACATACAATACAAGATAAGTTATTCTGTGGCAAATACAAGAATGGCCAGTAACATCCAGTAACATTTTTCTAATAGCCAGTGACGAATTCAGTCAAACTCAATGGAACTGTGCATTATTACAGCTATGACGAAGTTGTCACGGTCATTTTCTAAATTAAATGCAGAAGGCATTCATTTAATGTTAACTGTTAGTAATAGCAGGTTTTACAACGAGGCAAATGGCGCTAACATGATAGGCAGTGTTGTTACTGCGGTATTAACAGCAGAGGAGGACATGCTAACGTTGCTGCTGCTGCTGCTGCTGGGTTGAGAATCACTCCGGACTCGGAGCGTATCGAAAACGCGACATTCATTCAAAGTTATCGCATGCTGTGTGCGCAAATGTTTCTGCATATTGGTAGTATTTCCTCCCGTTGATGAAATCTCCACTTTGCAAATATTGCAAGTTACCCTCTTGTCACCCTTTCTCGTGAAATGTAACCACACTTTCGAGCGTTTGTACCGCTTGGGTGCCATGTTGCCGGCTGCACTGCACTGGACGTCGCTACGCACGTTGCGTACCTATCTTGCGTAAGCTACGCAACGTGCGTGGTGACGTCATTCGCGCCCGCTCGGAATCGATAAGGGAATCGTTTGCAAAACTGGCAAACGATTCCAAGGAATCAAAACAGTCGGAACCGGTTCTCAACAAGAACCGGTTTTCGATACCCATCCCTAAACTTGGTACACTTGTTGCTCTCATGATTCCAAACATTTCTAATGTATTTCCATTAGCTCCGCCCACCCAGAAGGTGGCCATTTTGGAAAAACAAAAATGAATTTGAACAAACTTATCTTAGCATGTTTGCGCTAGCCACATCAAACTCGGTCCATATGTTTTATTCAAGTTATTTATTGTTATCTATGAATTTTCAAATGTGCTGTTTTTAAAGAAAACAAATTAAAAAATAGTAAAGCACGTCATTATTTCTTGATTAAAATGTTAAATTAAAGTTGTTTACTTTGTTTACTACTACATTCCTGAACAGAGTTTTTGTTGAGGTTATCGTTGTGCTTGATTCATTTCTGGCTCATATTTGGGTATAAAAAAAAAAAGGTGAATTCAGTTTGTTATTTGCAGAATAAATAACAATAACATGTTTAGTCTTAAACAGATTTTTGAAAGATTTCTATAAAATTGACTGTGCAACAGAGTTCAGTAACAATATATAAAAACTAGTTATCAGCAATAAATAGAATGAATTGAGACAATAAAATTTGTCAAATAAAAAGCAGTACATTAATACATAAGCACAAATTGGATAAAAAAAATAAACCAACAAATAAATAAATAAAGTAGTATTTGTCTTAATTTTAACGAGAGTGTACGTTAAGTAAAAATTTGTTTTTTTCCCAACTTTGTCACAGTTATACAGTAGACTGTGAGGGTTTTCCAGTGCAGGCAGAAGTCTAACAGTGCCATCTGTTGATGTAAATGAGTCATTACAGTAAATCATGGGAGTATGTACATTTGTTTTTTACATGTATTGCAAAAATCATCCATCCATCCATTCATCCTTCTATTGAGTTTAGTCTTTTAAAAACCATGTTCAATTTGTCACATCAGTTTATTTCACATCCATTTACACGGCAAATATATACTACACTTTATATATATATGTACATATATATATGTACATATACATACATATATACATGGATGTATATGTACATAGTAACACTTTAAAAAAAATGTCAATAGATACAGTATATTAATAACACTCATTTGGACACAACTAATAAGCTGTAATCAGACAAATATACCAGTTACATCATTTTAATTTAAAGTAAAGGAGGTTTTAATGAGTTCATGTCAAGTAAAATCTGCATTACCTTTGGTTTTGGTTTTTTACACTTTGTCATGAGCAGAAAACAACAAACACTTGACAAAAACAGAGGAAATTCAGAGGTATAACATTCATTTTAATGCGAAGACACAACGCACCCGGGGCGACGTGAATCTCGAGGAGACTCAAAATCAATTTGAACTTTAACAGAAAGTTTGTGTGACCCAATGTTGCAAAAGCCAGTTAGCGCAGGAATGGAGGGTTGCTGGTTGCTGGTAAATTCAAAATGTGCGTGTCACAACAACAGCATTGTTGTAACGTCATTCACAATGCATGTGTTTTTCCCGCACAATGACGCTAATTTTTGAGTCCTGTCTTGCCAGGTGAGAAAAAATAGAAAAACAGATGCTAATGTAACAGGTTAGCTACATTTGTAGCTTTAAACTCAGTCGTTTGTTTCTCATGTTAGACACAGTGACGTTGCTAGCTCAGTGTGTTGCTGCCTGTGCGTTTTTTATTTACATCAGGAGTCGGAACTGGGAGTGACTTTAATGAAGGAGCTGGAAGAAATCCTTCTTGTTAGCAATGCCAGTCAACACACAAAAATGTCCACAGATAAAGATTTAACAGTATGCCTACTATGTGTATGACTGATTTACTGTAAAATAAGACAGAAGTGCAGTTAATTTTAAAAGGTAGATTTTTTTTTAACTATTGTCAGGAGTGGCAGCCATTTTGGAATCCTATGTTGAAGTTTGCGAGGTTGTTCCATTTTTCCGAGTTATTGAGGGGGCATTCATTCAACTGGAACGCTGCCTCAATTTGGAAATAACAACTTCTGACTACAAATGGAACTTACCAAAGGTAACGTTACCGAGGTAAAATGGCGTCTGATTCTGTATTTCCCATGTGTTTATTATCCCAATTGCTGCTTTTCCATCATACAGTTTGAACACCACTTGTGGCACCTGGCTCAACTCCACTCAATTTTTTTGCTTTTCCATCAGTGATAGTACCTAGTACCTGGTCTTTTTTTCAGTACCTGCTCTGGCATCAGCTAGGTTCCAATCTAGCTGAGTCTACAGGCTGCCGGCCACTGATTGGTCAGAGAGTTTCGTGACTGCAAGAAGCATGAGAGTGACGTCCGACACAAGAATCAAAGCGAACAATGTCGAACCGTAGATCAGTTATAAAAGACTTAATAACATTGAACATTTAAGCATTTAGCAGACGCTTTTATCCAAAGTGACTTACAGAAGTAGAAGTAGTCTTGGAAAGAACTCCACTAGATAGGAAGAGTGGACCGATGAGGGAGAGGGTGAGAGTGCCGAGGTGGATCCAAGTGCAGAAGGAGATAGTGGAGGGTGTAAGTGCAAGGACAGAAGATGCTTTTGGAAGAGCTGGGTTTTCAAGAGCTTCTAGAAGCGATAACATGGCTGGTAGTGGCTAAGGGTAGCCAGTGGAGCTCAATGAACGTGAGAGGTGACATGTGTCATTTTAGGCTGATTGAAGACCAGGCACACCATCGCGTACTGGACCAAACAGAGGCTGTGGCTACACTGAGTCATCAAACAACAGTCTGCAGCTTCAGTATCCGAACCACCGACTTATAACTTGGTCTCAATGTGCTTTTTCTCCACGAGGGATTTCCCACAAATGGTGATTGCTCTAAATTGCTCGGAGATCTCCAATATGGTCTTCCCCTTAGTCTCGGGCAGGAAGAAGAAGGTGTATAAACACCCCACCAGACTCATGATGGCAAACACCAAGAAGCTGTAAGAGCCGAGGGACGTCTGAGGACAGAGAGGAACGATGAGCTTCATGTTCGTGTGCAGCCGCACATTACAACACTGCCTCACTTTAGCCGTACTCACCAAAATGAATGGAAAGACAAGACCCACGGTAGCGAAGGTCAACCAGCGCTGGACTCCTATCACGACGAGCGCTGCCACTCGGTCAGTCTGGATAAATAACTCACTGTTGAGAGCAGCAATTGCTCCCACTGTCGATGAATGGCAGGAACAAAACATGTTTTATCAAATCAGTGTTTAATGCACTTCACTTGAAAGGATAGTTCAGGTTCTCTGAAGAGTGGCTGTATGAGGTATTGACATGGCTAAAATCTATCATTTTACAACATCTTCAGTCTTGTATAAAGTACCTCAGAGGGATACTTGAGTGAAAGTGTAAATGTTAAAAGTTAGTATTCAGCTGCACCAAAGTCCATAGAGAAAATCAGCGATTTCACATCACGGCACACAGGAGTTGTTGATCCACTGCTGCCTCCTTTAGTCATTTTTAATATATTATTTTGTGACTTTCTTGGTTTGAAATGCTTCATTCCGGTTTTTCTAATGGTGCTGTACTCGCCTCAACATGGCACGGTTTAAAGGGGACATATTATACCATATTTCCCCATTAAAATAGTTCAGAAAAAGCTGTCTGATGAGAAAAAGATGTGAATATATCGTTAAGATGCTGCAGACTTAAGCTGGTGTAGATTTAATTCGGTGAGCCTTTAGTGAAATGGCTAAAATCTGCATTTGTGTCAGAATCAGTGGTGGACTGGGACAATAATTCAGGCCGGGAATTTGATGCCATTCCAGGCCACCCTTCTCATGCAGGCCACCATACCTCTAGGTGTCTAGGTAGTCGTACAATATAGAGCTTGTATATATTATAATGATAGTCAAACTATCATTTATGGGGCAGAATTGCCTGTGTGTGTGTGTGTGTGTGTGGAGGGGGCTGGGGCGGCGCATGTGACTTCCACTATTGTTGCTTAAGAGGTGACGGAATTAACCCTCCGTGAGACACACAGTCTGCGGTGGTGACGGGGATCGAACGATAAACACAATGAAAGCTAACGCGTTTTTGACTGACCTTCCCTGCTGTGAACATGTCACTTATTTCGCTGCGTCTGTGATAAGGGCTTTCCGTTTTCTGTCCCTCTCTCTCTCTGCTCCATCCACCTTTCCTTTTCTTCTGTCCCTCTCTCTCTGCTCCACCTTTCCTTTTCTTCTGTCCCTCTCTCTCTCTGCTCCACCTTTCCTTTCTTCTGTCCCTCTCTCTCTCTGCTCCACCTTTCCTTTTCTTCTGTCCCTCTCTCTCTCTGCTCCACCTTTCCTTTTCTTCTGTCCCCTCTCTCTGCTCCACCTTTCCTTTTCTTCTGTCCCTCTCTCTCTGCTCCACCTTTCCTTTCTTCTGTCCTCTCTCTCTCTTTTCTTCTTCTTCTCTCTGCTCTTTCCTTTCTTCTGTCTCTCTCTCTCTGCTCCACCTTTCCTTTCTTCTGTCCCCTCTCTCTGCTCCACTCTTTCCTTTCTTCTGTCTCTCTCTCTCTCTGCTCCACCTTTCCTTTCTTCTCTCTCTCTGCTCCACCTTTTCTTCTGTCCCCTCTCTCTCTGCTCCACCTTTCCTTTTCTTCTGTCCCTCTCTCTCTCTGCTCCACCTTTCCTTTTCTTCTGTCCCTCTCTCTCTCTCTCTGCTCCACCTTTTCCTTTCTTCTGTCTCTCTCTCTCTGCTCCACCTTTCCTTTTCTTCTGTCCCTCTCTCTCTCTGCTCCACCTTTCCTTTTCTTCTGTCCCCCCTCTCTGCTCCACCTTCCTTTTCTTCTCTGTCCCTCTCTCTCTCTCTCTGCTCCACTTTTCCTTTTCTCTCTCTCTCTCTGCTCCACCTTTCCTTTCTTCTGTCCCTCTCTCTCTGCTCCACCTTTCCTTTTCTTCTGTCCCTCTCTCTCTGCTCCACCTTTTCTTTTCTTCTGTCCCTCTCTCTCTCTCTGCTCCACCTTTCCTTTTCTTCTGTCCCCTCTCTCTCTCTGCTCCACCTTTCCTTTTCTTCTGTCCCCTCTCTCTCTGCTCCACCTTTTCTTCTGTCCCTCTCTCTGCTCCACCTTTCCTTTCTTCTGTCCCTCTCTCTCTCTCTGCTCCACTTTTTCTTTTCTTCTGTCCTCTCTCTCTGCTCCACCTTTCCTTTTCTTCTGTCCTCTCTCTCTCTCTGCTCCACTCTTCTGTCCCCTCTCTCTCTGCTCCACTCTCTGCTCCACCTTTCTTCTGTCCTCTCTCTCTCTGCTCCACCTTTCCTTTCTTCTGTCCTCTCTCTCTGCTCCACTTTTCCTTTTCTTCTGTCCCTCTCTCTGCTCCACCTTTCCTTTCTTCTGTCCCTCTCTCTCTGTCTTCCTGTCTCTCTGCTCCACCTTTCCTTTTCTTCTCCCTCTCTCTCTGCTCCACCTTTCCCTTTTTTCTCTCTGTGCTCCACTTTCCTCTCTCTCTCTCTCTGCTCCACCTTTCCTTTCTTCTTCCTGTCTCTCTCTCTGCTCCCTCCTTTCTTCTGTCTCTCTGCTCCACCTTTCCTTTCTTCTGTCTCTCTCTCTGCTCCACCTTTCCTTTTCTTCTGTCCCTCCATTTCTCTCGACTACTAGAGTGAAGACAGCGAAGCTAATTGATTGTAGTGTGACGCCGACAGGTCGCCGAGCGGCGTCATTACGTAACTAGATGGATTGATTTGATTGGACCGGGAGTCCGGTAACTCCTCGTCAGTCCACTTAGTCCGGTGACTGTTCAAGTCAGGCCACCGGGAAGTGTCCCGGTGCTCCCGATGGCCAATCCGCCACTGGTCAGAATCTCAAACACAAGCACTCTTCACTAAACCGTGAACTGTCCTTTAAATACTAATTTGGACTCTTGGCTCGTGGTAAAACTTGTAGAGAACATACCAGGTCCTCCGCAAAAGACGATGATGAAGAGGACGATCAAACTCGCAGTTACGTAAGGAATCCATTCACTCTGATTCTGTACAAGAGACAATTACATAATCCAGAGTGTGAACAATAATGCTATATATAGTATATATTCCACTGCTATATATAGAGTATCTTGCAGGTATTGTAATGTTATATAGATTGCTATACAGTGGTGATAAAAGAAGATATAAACACTGGCATGTGTAGGGTAGGAAAATCATAAAATCATAAAACATGCTCATGTCTCTGCTATAAATTCATAAACCACCTGGGTTCAAAGGTGACCATTTTACCTGCACGTTCAGCATGATCGTCACCAACACCCAACAGGACGACATGATGATGTAACCGCCCCAGATCAACGGCCGCCTGCCGAGTCGCTCGATCAGCAACAAACCCTGAGGACAAGTGGAGAAAAAGCATTTAGCAGACGCTTTTATCCAATGCGACTTACAACAGAGGAAGAAGTCTTGGAAAGAACTCCACTAGATAGGAACAGTCGACTGATAGAGGGTGAGAGCGCTAAGGTAGATCCAAGTGCAGAAGGAGATCAGGCAGGGGAGAGGGGTAAGGTAAGTGCTAGGACGGAAGAGGCTCTTGGAAGAGCTGGGTTTTCAAGAGCTTCTTGAAGACAGACAGGGACACCCCTGTTCTGGTAGTGCTCGGTAGGTCATTCCACCACATGAAAACATTCTGGATTGTCTTGTGCACCCCGTACAAGGGGTAAATGCTCTCCTCAAGCCTTTAGGAGAGCATTTACTGTAAGTTGGTGGGAGCAGAGCCATGAAGCACTTTGTAGGCTAGCAT
Source organism: Solea senegalensis (assembly GCF_019176455.1). Taxonomy (NCBI): domain Eukaryota; kingdom Metazoa; phylum Chordata; class Actinopteri; order Pleuronectiformes; family Soleidae; genus Solea; species Solea senegalensis. The sequence continues at coordinate 26,667,398 of NC_058024.1, read as the reverse complement.
CAGTGATTTGAATTTGATGCGGGTGGCTAAGGGCAACTGGTGGAGCTCAATGAACAGAGGGGTGACATGTGCCCTTTTGGGCTGATTGAAGACCAGGCACATTGCCGCATTCTGGACTGTCTGTAGCAGTTTCACAGCACAGGTCAGGAGGCCTGTTAGCAGGGCGTTGCAGTATTTACGGCGGGAGATGACCAAAGCCTGTACTAGGACTAATGGGTAGCCTGTTGAGTTAGGTATCGTCTGATTTTTTTATTCGTTATCAAAGCTGTTTGTTTACTTCCTGTGGTGGTTGACCTTTGACCACAAATGTCATCACATCATCCAAAGGTCAGGATTATTCGTTGAAATATTGACATGTCTTGAAATTAAACTTATTCAAAACAAAAACGATTGACGAAAACGATTGTATATGAACTACTGAACTACTTTTCTAGAGACATCATAACACATCATTTTCCATGATAACAAAAAAATTAATCCTGGTAAAAAAGTGTTATTTGATATGGAAACCTTTCCGAGGCTATTTCAATCCCATACTTGCAATTTCCTAAAATACTGTAGATAATTTGCCCTGTCATAAAATACAGATTGGAGAGTCAGACCATTGGTTTTGTTCAATAACATTTTTGTATCATTTGTTAGCGTTAAATGTTACATTTTATCACATGGAGGGAGAAAAGGAAACTTGGCTCAATGTATGGGCCAAAGAATCGTCTTCAGTTATCAGACATTTACTAAAAATCGTCATTGGTCGTAGAAAAACCTGGTCTTGTCATGAAGTGAGTTACTCACAGAAGCGATGGAGGTGAGGATTTCAACGATTCCAAGTCCAAGAGTGATGTAGCGGATCTGCCCTTGCTGGATTCCAACTTGCAAGAAGATGTCAAATGCGAAGGTGCTGATCTAAGACGCAGAGTCATTAGGAAGTCATTAGATCTTGTGAGGCTACAGAAACAGATTTATATGAAGCTCAGAGCTTCAGCTCGTCTCTCAAAGCATCTCAAAGTGTTCCGTTAAGTTGCATCCTCACCACGGACATCCCTGACAGCTGGTTGCAGCCGTAGATGAGGACCATGGTGACGAGCTGCCAGCGGACCATTCTGTCCCTCAGAAGCTGCAGAGGGGTTTTTGGTGGCACTGCCTCGATGACCGCCTGCTCGGCCAACATGTCGTCCATCTCCTCCTTGTAGACGCCTTTTCCCCACAGACTCTGGAGAGCTGGAATTTAAAAACAACAATAACAAACAAAGACGAGGACTGTGGTACCGAGCTATGTCTTCGAGGAGACCCATGTATCGCAGGAATCACATCAACGGCTGACACCAACATACATCTGTGAATTTCCTGTTTCAAAAACTGACACGCCGTCGGTCAAATCTCAAACCTCGAAGGTTCCAAACAGACGTTAGTTGTGCAACTACGGAAAACTACGTCCATTTTACTTTATACGGTGAAGAACTGTACCAACCTTTCTTACACGTCTCGTCGTCGTGTTTCTCTATGAGCAAATATCTGGGAGCCTCGGGGAGAAAAGGCAAAGTTATGAGCGCAACTGCTGCGAAAACACCAGGGACAGCGAGAAGGACGTTCCACAGCTCCTTGCGACCGAGGATCTCACTGGAAAAAAACAAAACCGAAATTTAACATCCAACCTCAGTGATTCAAGCGCAGACGGTGTCTCCTGTGACCACATGAGAACTGATCTGGCTTCACTCGCACTTTGACCTTGTAAGGACCAGTGGTCCTCATGGACACCAAAACCTGTTCCTGATGAGGCAGAACCTCATTTCTGAGTTCAAGTGGTCAAGTTTAGGGCTAAGATTTGAATTATGGTATGGGTGAAGAACTTCAGACTTTAAAATGTGTTTTTTTGGGAACTTTGAACTGTGGAGGGCAGCGCTGCGCCTTTTAATGTAGAGCGAGAAATTAGAAGAAGAAAAGAGGAAGAGGCCATCCTTAATTTCCCTTTGGGGGTGAATAGTCATCCATTCACCTATCTATCTAGTGAGTGAGCTAGAGATAGAGTGAGTGATTGAGCTTGATAGTGAGCGAGCGAGTTACTGAGTGTTAGATGAATCAAAAATAAACAATAGAATTAAGATGGAATCAAAGCTGCAACTTCAAAAATCATCACCTCCTCATGTTTATGATTTCTCTCCTTATTTATCTCACAGATTGACTCCGACACCAAGGTCCATAGACAAAATCTATGATTTTACATCACACACACAGAGGAGTCGTTGATCCACTGCTGCCTCTGTCAGTAAGTTCAAATGTGTTGTTATGTCATTCAGGTTTTACCTCAGAGATACAAACGTAGAGCAGCAGCTCCTGTGTCCACGTGAGCCAAAAATGGAGATTTTCTCTATGGAGTTTGGTGCAGGAGAGTAAATGATTTACAAAGGTCAGCTTCCTGTCAGAAAACACTGTCTCGTGTCTATTAGAACACTGTAAACTTCAGTGGGTCTCGATTTTGTTCATTGAGTCTTGTGTTTAATGGCTTAAATGTTAAAGTTTGTGTCGCACGCACCTCAATCCAAAAAACTGTCCAGACAGTTTGCCGAGGGACGCAAAGGTCGCTGAGGTCAGAGTCACGATGCCTCTTATCTTCCTGGGTGAAATCTCGCTGAGGTAAATCACATGGATGCTGTTTCCTACACCTGGACGACACCAGAAAACATGATATTTGTACAGTTTGTCGTCTTCAGCTTCTTGCTCAGGTTTGTGTGTTTGTCTCACCACAGACTGTCCTGTTGTCTCACCTGTGGACCAGCCGTACAGAATCCTGGCCACAATCACCATTTCATACGACTTGGCCTTTTTACTGCTCAGCATGATCACCATGGCAACGAGGGAGACACAACAGCTGAGCATCATCGCCTTTTTTCTGATGAAGCAAAATGTGTCACTTTTAGTCTCATGAGGAAAATCAAACTTCACTCACTCACTAGCTCTAACACACTTACAAACTCACTCTCATTCAATCACTCACTGTCAAGCTTATTCACTATCAAACTCACTCACTCACTCACTCACTCACCTGCCCAGTCTGCCGGAGACGATCTTGACACTTCCGGCTCCAAAGAGTCCACCGACGGCAAACATGGAGACAATGAGAGACCAGATCATAGTGACCGTCTGAGGGGGCGGAGCCTCACCGTATCTGTCAAACCAGCTGCTGTTGATGAAGCTCTGGATAAACTGCAGACACACCCACAGTTATGTTTGTAATGTTTTGTACATAATGTTTTTAAAATGTAATTAACACTTTTGTCATCATGTACTTTTAGTGAGGGTCTTGCCGCCATTTTCTCATAATATTACGACTTTATCACAACTTTTAAATCAAATTGAATTTTGTGTCTCACAAATGTGTCAAGGGTGCACCTGCGGCACATTTGTCAGGTGACATGGTGATGTCAGGTGACATGGTGATGTAAATGTAATAGATTATGTGTGTTTTTGTCAGAATCTGAGCTAACTGAAGCATGTAAGTGTTAAAAGTGTGAAACAACAACGGCCCTAGAATTGAGCCATGGGGAACCAGAAAGACCGACAGATGTGAAGTGACAAACATGAGGTCGTATGTGGAAAAATATCTCACCGGTGACGGGGAACTCAAAGCAGTCATGTGGTAGCCGAGATGAAACGTCCCTCCAAATCCCAGAGTAATGATTACCAGCAAAGCGTTGCCTCTGCACTACAGGGACAGAGACAGAGGACAGGGACAGAAGTACAACAGGACACGCTCCACTAATCATTTATTTATTATTTATTCAGACGTGCAACAGCGCTACGTACTGCCACAAAACTGTTCACATGATGACAAAAATAAGTGAAAATGTAACTTATAGCTTAATATACTACACTATGCTATGTAATGTAATGTTATAGAATATAATGTCATTTTATGTAATACTATGTTGATTTGAACCTTTCCTGACCAGTTTACATGACAAAATAAATCAGTTAAAACATTAATGGCATTTACATGTATATATATATGTATATACATATGTATATACATATGTATATACATATATATATATATATATATAACAATTAGCAAAAATCTCCAGTGAACATTTAGCAAATTTAATCCTAATCAGAACTCTTTTTGTACACAAAATTTAACACTTACAATACATTTACTGTCCAGAGTACATTATAATATCATTATATTATATTATAATATAATATAAAATAATATATAGAAGTGCAATGAATCACCTAAACCTGTTTTGATGAGTCATCATGGTCAGTGTAAATATGTATTATGTAGAAACATATACATATAGAACACTTTTTAACATTTAACAAAAATGTCCAGTGAACATTTAGCACATTGAAACTGAATTGGAACTCTTTTTGTGTTAGTGTAACACAAAACGTAACAGTCGAACTAAATGTGTACCTTTCCTGACAGGTTTACATCTTTTTTTCTTTTTGTACATTTACGCGATTTTCTTATCACACACTTATCGGTTTTCTGTCAAGTAAATTGTAATAAATTCACCGAGTGCTTACCAGCTGTTGTAAAACTGATCCCATCGTGTCGTCTCTGGAGAGGACAATATTCTAGGTGTGTCCAGTCTGGACACATGGACACGCTTAAGTAGTTTAGGCTGGATATCATTAACTTTTCAGACCTTCTAGCGAGATATAAAGTCAATGTCACTGTGTGTGTGCGTGTGCTGCTTTACGAATCCCATTTTAGTGCAAGGTTCTTGTTGTGATGTAATAACAAGGGAAACCATGTAAACACATGTCTTTGATTGACAGACCTCTGTGTTTAATGATTGAGTGATGAGTGACATCAGCATTTTCTTTTCATTGTGCCATGCTTAAATATAATATCACATGCATACACATTCACACTAGTGTTACATTTAACCACAGTGTCAAATAAACGTACCACTATTATAATTGGGTTAGGGTTTTTTATTTTCAGGATTAAACCTGGGAACATGGACTTTTTAACTTCAGGATTAAACCTGCGAACATGGATTTTTAACTTCAGGATTAAACCCGGGAACGTGGATTTCTATTCATAGGATTAAACCCAGGAAAATGGATTTTTAATATCAGGATTAAAGGCAGGACCTCGGGATTCAACCCAGGTTGAATTTTTAATTCCAGGATTAAATCCGGGAACATGGGTTTTTCAAGTCAGGGTTTATTTATTTATTTATTCATTCATTTTTATTGATTATTTTATTTATTATTTCATTTATTTATTCATGCATTTATTAATTCATTCATTTATTTATTGATTGATTGGTTTATTCATTTATTTATTTATTCATTTATTTCTGTATTTATCCATTCATTCATTTATATGTGTTATTTTATTCATGTATTTGTTCATTCATTCATTCTTTTATTTTTATTATTATGTCATTTATCGTCCTCCATATTATTGCAGTAATATTTCAGGTGACGGACTTGTAGTTGACACTCCTGAGCAGCAGGGGGCAGAGAATGAGAAGTGTCTCCGTTCACGGACGGACGCCGAAGCGGAAGCGACGGAGCGCGCAGTGTTTTCTGTAGTCATCGTTCGTTTAGCTGCTAACAGCGAGTTCACACAAAGAAAAAGACTTCACTTTCGTGCGTTTTTTTGACCGACAAGATGCCGCTGGAGAACCTGGAGGAGGAGGGTCTGCCCAAGAACCCAGACCTGAGGATAGCGCAGCTGAAGTTCCTGCTCACCATGGACGGACACCGGCAGGATGCGAGCGTGAAGACGGAGCTAATGGATGCTATCAAAGTTAACCGTGAGTTAGCATTTCTCTCCGCTGTCTGAAATGAGACCATGGAGCTTTAACGTTCTGATTTACACATCTCTGTAGCTGAGATCAATGTAATTACACCATGTTTTAACAGGTGTATGTGTTGTTTTTTCTATATATAAATGGTCTCTTCCGTATTTTAAGGACGGATGGCAACGCTCGTAAACGTTTCGAGCTAAAGCTAGCCACATAGCCCAAACCCCTACATACAAACTTTGCTAATATCCTCGTGTAGATTATCTTCTGTCGAGATCCAATAACACGGACTTTTTTTTAATCCTTTATCGTTACTAAATTAGAAATAATACCTGTCAACAAACCGATTTTCTAACCAGAAAACGCTATTGTCAGAAAATAATCTGAGAAGCTGTAAAATCAGAAATCTTGTGGTAATTATAATAAACACTCCCAAACGAGTAGATGACGATTCATTCAGTCATCGATAAATAATCATTTTTAATCTAGCTCTAATTTCTTTGCCATAGAATTTATCTGGCGCCGATAATGTATTTTGTGATTTTTGTCCACACTTGCTCTGAAAGTGCAAATGTCACATGTTTGTTGTTGGTGTGAGTATTTCACAAACTGTTGATTAAATCAGTTTAAATGTGAATATTTTCTGGTTTCTTTGCTGCGGACATTTTCTGAACAAACGATTACTCAGCAGAAAAGAATATACTGGGATTCTAAGAATAAACAGAGTAGTGTGCTGGAACAGTAGTAACAGAAGTATCTTGTCTTGTGTGTCCAGACATGGCTCCATATTACGAGGGTCTGTGTAAGGAGCTGAAGTGGCAGCTGGACACCGACCTGCTGAGTAAAATGAAGAAGGCCAACGAGGAGGAGCTCAAACGCCTGGACGACGTGCTCGAGGACGCCGAGAAGAACCTGGGAGAGAGCGAGATCCGAGACGCCATGATGGCTAAAGCCGAATATCTGATCAGAATTGGAGACAAGGTAATAAACGGAATAATAAAAAAATACCTGTCATGCATTAGATTCAGCTTAAGTTGATTTTTCAGCTTTCTTGAATGTGAATATTTTCTGGTTTCTTTGCTCCATCATAACAAAAACATCATTAAAACTGAATCATTCAAGAAAATGATCGTTTCTGCCGTGTTGTTGTTTGTAGACACTGGAACTCTCCCCTCTGATGTAGTGGAAGTTGTGTTTTATTAAAGTTGTTGTTTAAATCTGTCCCTGTCGTTGTTATAAAACCACCCACATTTAATGTGCGATTATTATTTGAGTATCAAATGAAACTTGATCTATTTTTAATCCTCTGTCAATCACTTTGAATGTTTTGATATTTTAATCTCCATTATTTTCTCGGCCAATCGAGTAATGGTTTGGTGAAATCTTGTTTTTGTCCACAAACATTCATTTGTTTTATGAAGCAAAGAAACCAGGAAATATTCACATTTAAGAACATTAAAAATAAGTTTTCTGATATTTTTTCACCTTCTTAAATGTGAATAGTTATATGTATTATGAAACTTTCTCAACACTTTATTTCATTTTATTTGGTTCATTTGGTTCTGTCCACAGGAGGGCGCCCTAACAGCCTTTAGGAAGACCTATGATAAGACGGTTGCTCTTGGCCACAGACTGGACATCGTCTTCTACCTGCTGAGGATCGGACTCTTCTACATGGACAGTGACCTCATCACACGCAACTCTGAGAAAGCAAAGAGGTGAGGACTTTGTTCTGGAAACATGTCCACACAGAGCTCTTGTCCCCGCTCACTGTGTCTCTGTGTCTGTCCTGTGCAGTCTTATCGAGGAGGGCGGGGACTGGGACAGGAGGAATCGTCTGAAGGTCTACCAGGGTCTCTACTGCGTGGCCATCAGAGACTTCAAACAAGCCGCCGAGCTTTTCCTCGACACCGTCTCCACCTTCACCTCCTACGAGCTCATGGACTACAAGACGTTTGTCACCTACACCGTCTACGTCTGCATGATCGCACTCAAGAGACCAGACCTGCGTGAGAAGGTGTGTGTGTTTATGAGACGGTGTTTTTACGTGACGTGTCGCAGAGACTGTGGCTGTCGAGCTGCTGTTGTTAACCTTAGACGTTTGTGTGCAGGTGATAAAAGGAGCAGAGATCCTGGAGGTGCTGCACAGTCTTCCTTCTGTTCGTCAGTATCTGTTCTCACTCTACGAGTGTCGCTACTCTGTCTTCTTCCAGTCTCTGGGTGAGTCGAGCCTTTTCTCTTAGTTATTTAACGCTCAGTTTTAATAACTGGTACTGGCTGACTTTTTAGTGCCTGCTCTTAAATGTGACGTCAACCAACTGCTGTCCACTGATTGGTCAGAGAGTGTCGTCACTGGAAGAGTCACGAATGCAACGTCCGACACAAGAATCCAAGCGAACAATGTCGAACTGTAGATCAGTTAAAAAGACTTAAGAATCCCAGAAAACATGTTAATCTCCAACAAAGGAAATGTCTAAAACGTCAATATTTAATCAATCAAACATGAGCCGAATCACGACCCAACGTTCACTGGTATTTCAGTTCAGTGACTCTGGTCATGCAGGAAATACTGAACGATTCTCAACAAATCTTTTTAAATCAACTGATTCTAATGATTCAGTAACACCCAAAAGCCGTTGCTATGACGACTCCACCCACTAGTAATAGAAAGCGATGCTGAGTCGTGCTGGAACTGTACAGTGGAAAAGTGCCGTTACCCTTCTTATTCTCAGAATGTTGGTAGATGTTTTTTTTTGTTGCCGTTCTATTTCATATTTAGTTTATGTATGTTTTTATTGATGTGTGTGTGTGTGTGTGTGTGAGACACTGATTTTCATGCAGATTCGGCTTCAATTTAAATGTAACATTTCTCAGACGTGTATCTCAGCGACATCTGAACAGATCAGGATGGTTTTGTCACGTTTATGTTGGATAGTAACAGCTGACAAAATAAAATATAGAGCATGATGAGGTATAAATGTCAAAAAGGATTATGGGAGATCTATTTTCTTTGTACACAATCTGTGCAGGTTTTCAGATTGACAGGACATCGTTTACATTAAATAATAAATAAGTGTGGGCAGCCCGCGCCCAAGTGGAAAGGGAACTTGGCTTGTAACCGGAAGGTCGCCGGCTCAAGTCCCCACCAGGTCGAAAAGGGCTGGGGGTACCCCTGAGCAAGGTACCCAACCCCCATTGCTCCCCGGGCGCTACTCAGTGTGGCGGCCCACTGCTCCTTATTCTAGGATGGGTCAAAATGCAGAGAATAATTTCCCTAAGAGGATTAATAAAGTATCTAAAATAAAATTTTAAAAAAAAGTAACCGGAAACCTCGTAACAAAACGCATAGAACTAACAAGAACCACACTGCAGATTAAAGCTGGCAGTTTAAGAGCCAGGTCAAGTTTTCATCCCTGCATTAAAAGAATAGTTGATGAACACATTTTTGACTGTCCTGCTCTGCCGTGTGGTCACTCTTCTTCCTCTTCTCTGCCTCATTCAGCCATGGTGGAGCAGGAGATGAAGAAGGACTGGCTCTTTGCTCCTCACTATCGTTACTACGTCAGGGAGATGAGGATCCAGGCGTACAGTCAGCTGCTGGAGTCGTATCGCTCGCTCACTCTGGGCTACATGGCAGAGGCTTTCGGCGTCAGCACGGAGTTCATTGACCAGTGAGTCACACGTTCACACGTCACGTTCATCAGTGTTTCACTCAGAGTCAGCGTCGACATCACTGCAGGAAAAATCCTGTAGAGAAATGCTGGTCTACTGCTGCCCCGTGTGGTCAGTCGTTGTCACTGAGGTCAATTCAAATGATGGATTTTCAATATAATAAGTTAATTGAAGTCACAGATGGAGGCAGCAGTGGATCAGCAACTCCTGCGTGCTGTGATTTTCTCTATGGGATTTGACGCTCAACAGTGAGATACAGATGAAAACTAAATGTTGTTCTACACTGGAAATGATCCCTCAAACAGGGTTCCCGCAGGTCCTTGAAAGTTTGTGAATTTGAAACAAAAAATTGCTTTTGAAAATAGCCTTATATCGACATGGGTCATTGAAAGTGCTTGAATTTTCATTTGTTCCGGTGCCACCTGCTGTTTCATGCCCTGCATTGCTTGATGTACGTAGACAACACGGAACAAACGTGAAGCTGTAATGACGGGTGGTGTTGACGTGAGATTCCGTGCAGAACAGTGAGCGAGTAAAGTTAAAACGAGAGAGTGAATCACGACGTGAGGTTTGGGAAATGAAAATTCCAACGTCTGTCCCACCAAAGACTGACTTCACTTGGACGCCATCATGGACGAAGACTTAAGCTGTGTCATTCAGTCCTTGACTTTGAGGTCCAGCTCTGTGTGGGAACCCTGCTTAAAGTTTCAGGAAATCTCAGGAAAACTGTTGTGATCCAACTCCATGTTTTCTTTTCTCTCAGGGAACTGTCACGATTCATCGCCGCCGGGCGCCTCCACTGTAAAATCGATAAAGTGAACGAGATCGTGGAAACTAACAGGTGACCATTGTTTTAAAACCTCCACATGTTTGACATGTAGCTCAGTAACAAAGTGTAGAAGGAAATCTAAAAACCTGATCCCTGATCTTCTTCTCCAGACCCGACAGTAAAAACTGGCAGTACCAGGAAACCATCAAGAAGGGCGACCTGCTCCTCAACAGAGTCCAGAAACTGTCCCGAGTCATCAACATGTAAACAAAACTCAAACTCACAAACCTCTTTGACTAAAAGTAAACTTCTGTAAAAGTGTGTGTGTATGTATATAATAAAAAACGACAAACTTTTGTTTAACTCTTCTCCAAACGTTCACTGTGTTCGACTCCAGGAAACAACGCAGACGCATGTTTTCATATAAATAGCAGTATAAATTATTTTTTATTTACAGAAACTTGTTACAAAACAAATATACTATACAATCTTTTTTCCTCTTTTAAATATTAATTCTAACCTATAAGTTTGTTCATGAATTACATAGCAGCCAATACAAGTCCAGCTGAAAATGATTCTGATAATGTATACACAAAAAAAAAAAGGAAATCTATACACGCTTTTACAGAGTTTGAACGGTGGGTTGACTCCAGCTGTCACATTCCAAGTCTATGGTGCTGATTTAAAAACAAACAAAAGGTCAAGATGTCAGTGGAGTTTGAGGGTAAACAAAAACACTTGATTGAACGTTCTTTGTGTAGAAACAGCCACACACTGAGGCCGACGTACGATTAACGACGTCTTTTACATCAACAAAATCAAAGACTCAGTGTTTCAAACAGGGCAGGGACGACTTGTTATGTGTATTACAACCTTCAATCTTTTACGTGACTTAATGCTGTAATAACACTATTGACGTATAATCAGCGTGACACACAGGGCTGTCGACTTTTCATCTTAAAATCTGTTCAAGCTAAGGTAAATATAGTCAATTTTCCATCAGCCAGTCGTCACGCTGGTCACATGATTGTGGGGCAAGTCTCTTGTAAAACCTTTGTGTCATAATTGGCTTTTTTGGATAAACTGGCCCCGGAATGAAAAAAGAGATTGCAACCAATACGCAACACAAGGAAAGGATGTAAAAAAATATGCTAAAGACCAAAAAATGTATTTTAAAAAAACACCACGGAGCCCATTCGCAAAATCTACGTATCGTGTTGTCGGAATCGCCGCACTTCAATGCAAAGTTTCAGAGTGAAAATACAATCGCAAACTGCAAGCTTCTTTGCATCTTTCTGTGGCAGTGTTACAGCGCCACACACAGGCCTGACATATGTACTACAGCATTTATAGAGTCCATGCCATGTTTTATGGGAAACCTTAAGAACAAAACTGAATAAAAATTGTACAGGGAAAGTTCTGTTTCCATGTGGACACAGCCCAGAAGTGCAGCACTGTTTCAAGTAATCACCACATAGTTTGGCTCTTAGTTTAAGTATTTTCTCTTCTTCGTAACAGAGTTAGCCGTTCATTTTTACAATCAACGTAAAAATTTGACAGCCCTACTGAACGACAAGACCGCTGTGATGGTTAGAGTTTACAGATCACATCGTATCAAAGTCTTTTCTCTTTGGCCAAATATCGATCGAGGTGTATCGCATCGGCTCATCCCTAGTTTTTCGATTGTTAGGCAGACGTTAAAAACGACAAACTCCCGAAACACTTTGAACATTCAAGTAAAGACGAAACAACGCAAAGAAGAAGAAATACTGTCCTCGAAAAAAACAGTCGCAGCGAAACCAATTTAGGCACTTTCTTTATAATTCGATGATTTAAAAAGAAAAATGACGATGACTCGTTTGGCAACGATGATGCGAAGCGGCGGGTTATTTTGAGGACACAACGTCTTCACTGACGTGGGTTTCAAACGCCAGGAAACTCCTTAAGGGGAAAAAAATAAAAGAATACGAGCCGCGGCATCGTAAACGCAGAAATCTTTTTAACGCGTTGATTCACGGGCAACGGAAATGTTTCGTAAAAGCAACGCGCGATCGAGACCTCGATCGCTAAACAATAACGTTTTTTTCATGCTACAGTGGCAACACTTTCACTGCTCTTCAGTTCATGATTCATGAGACGCTTCAGCTTCTGTTTTATATATATATAGATATATATACACTTGTATATATATCTATATATATATATGTATAGGCATATTGCATTCTATAGACTTGGCAGTGAACCACTTCAAAATAGTCACGTTATTTTTGACTTTTCTTAAAAAGTACCAAAAAATTTTAGCGTCTAAGAAAACATTTCCTGTGCAAAAATACATATTTATGTATCTATGTACAATTTGTTAACAAAATATGTGATTCTCAGATAAGGGGAAAACTTCAATACTCGATTGATTCTCAGGCTACGAGGAGAGAAAAAAAAAGAGGCTAAATTACGATATTTTTTTTTACTTGTCCACACTATCTGACATCACTGGAGCTTTGGTTTAAAAACAAAACAAAAAACATTAAAGATGTTCAAATATAATGTCCTGTGAAGTCATCTCTATGAATCTAGAACGTACGCAAAAAAACGCGCAAATGTACGTGAAAATCACCGGGCAAGTATCCGATCACTGAAGACCAAAACATTGACCTTAAAGGAATTAAAAAAAAAAAAAAAGCCTGGCAATGTTGTCTCTTATTCTTAATTCAGACAAAATTTACATTTACAGCGAGGCGTTGAAACTTAAAGGGACAGCTCAGGTTTTTGGTTTGTGGGTGTGACGCAAACAAACACACAGCGTTAAAACAAGGCTCTTCTTTTAACCACTTAAAAATGAAAAAATCTACACGAGTTTAAGTCTATAAAATCTTAATTCTTTGCCGCTTTATCCGACTGTTAAGACAGAATTGTTCTGTCAAGGGAAAAAAATGACTCACTTTCCCCCGGCACCAAAGCCCATAGAGAAAACCAGCGTTTTTAGTTCACAGCACACTGGAGGTAGTTGAGCCGCTGCTGCCTCCGTCAGTAACATCGACGATTTACACGCGTGACACAAACTCATCAAATGAGGCAGCAGTAGAGCAGCGGCCCCTGCGTCTCTGTGACAATAGAAGAAGCTGCTTTTCTCTATGGGTTTTGGTCTAGAAAAGTCTCTTTAACAGTGAGATTTTAAGAGAATATAGACCTTAAGCAAGCGGTAGATCAAATCAAAAAATCCCTGCACTGTCATCTCAAACGTTGGATAGTGGTTACACAGTGGGGGGGCGGGGGGCGGTGCATACATTTTGTTCCAGTTAAGACGTACCTGAATATTACAATTCACATCTGCCCATCAAGGTTAAAATGATAAAAATAATAAAATGAAAAGCTGGAAAAACACCGTCACTGCTTCACGAGCCCTGACCCACCTTTGTTTACAAGTTGGCGAAGCTGGTAGCAGCTTTATTTTGGCGAGCCATGAGTGAGAGGGTGAGTGAGAGTCTGTGGAGAAAAGCAGGTAATTAGTGCTGTTCACAGTTGGGGTGAAGGTCGAAGGTCGACTGCGGCAAACATTCAGCACAATGAAAAAAGACAATAATTCACACGTGTCCCTCAACACCACCACACTCTCATCAGGTGTCCTTTTCACATTTGAAAGCACGACTTCACGACTTCACCGCGTCTACAAAAACTCTTTAAAAAAAAAAAAAGCTCGTTAGAAATCATGGAAAAGGAAAAAGTTAACACTTGCATAATCGTTATTATTCTGGGTAATAAAAGAATTGACCAGATCGTCCTCGAGGGTTCGTCCTCAGGCTTAAACGCACGCGGGGTGACGTTTTAAAAAAAGAAAATGGAACGATCGGGTGTTTGAGTGCAGGGAACAGGTTTTTGCTGCTGCTGCTGCTGCTGCTGCTGCTGCTGCTCGTCCTCCTCCTCCTGATCCTCCTGCTGCTGCTGCTGCTGCTGCTGCTGCTGCTGCTGCTCTCCATCGACGACTTCTTAATCCAAGGCTTCTGAGATCAGGCGCTGGGGGTGTCATTGAGTTGTTGGAAATTCCAGTAGAATCTTGGACGTGACAAACAAAAAGCAGAGTCTCTCGCTCGCAGACGCACGTTCAGGCTACATCCACACTCACGCTGTTTTCACTGAAAACAAACATTAACACTTTCAAGTTTTTTTTTGTTCGACAAAGACGTTGCGGGAGTTTGTGACGTTTAAATGTAAACAAGTGTCCCTTACTCTATTCTCTCTCGCAGTTTTTGTTCGTACTGATGTCGCCGTCGCACGGGTCTTCAGCTTCTCGTAAACGCAATCATCCGAGCTCCGCGACATGACACGCCAAGAAACTACAAAGCTACGACACTAAAAGACGTGTTACTCAGCTGTCCACAGGGGGGCGATAGAGGGTCCACACTGGAACTCTCTCATAACAGAAGGCTTTGATTCAAGTAGAGATGGCTTTTTGTGTTCGATTTAATCCAAAAACGTCCTCCTTTAGCCCTTTTTAGCCAATGTTCTAAAAAAAATGAACGCGCCGTCACAAACTAAACTAAACTTGAGCGGACGATCGCGACACTAGAGCAGTGAGAGTTCTGAATATCGGCGAAGCGTTAGCGTGTCATGAAATATTCAAATTAGGACCAGGTTTTAACCCAAACCCTTAATCCTTAGATCCATGTTTTCATCGGTGAAGTTTTTTCACGATGCTTAACCTAGCGTACCTAGCATGGTTTCACCGTTTTTGTTGTTTGTTTGTTTTTTTAAAAAAAAAGAAAGAAAGAAAGAAAACATAGTAGTTTGGATGTAGCCTCACACTCACACACACACACACACACGCTCTACGACAAACAAAGATCGGCTCGTTTTTCCTGCGTTGCTCAGCATTTGCGACGTTTGTTGCTGCAGCTCTTTAACGTGAACGACCACGCCGAGAGACACGGCTGCTCCTCTCGCCGCTTTCATTTCTCCTATGTCTAAAACCTCAACAGGAAGACCTCACAGAGCTCTGGGACGCTGGTGGAACCACAGCGCCACCGTGTCCAAGACTCGCTCACACACACACACACACACACACACACACATGGCTTTGGGAGAATTAGTAAGGACCACATTGACTTCACTGGGCAGTCCAGATCATCTCCACCCTGAGGATTGTGGGAAGCTGAGAGTAATGTGGGTTTGAATTTTTTTTTCTTTTAAAGGCCTCGTTCAGTCCAGAACTCCGGACTAATCCCACGTCTGCGTGCCAGTTCCAACACACACACACACACACACACACACACACACACACCGCTGTCAGGGACGAGCCTTTGGCTGCAGAGAAACAGAGAGAAGAGAAAAACAAGAAAATGAAATGACGTGACAGCTGCTCTTAAGTAACTGGAGCTTTTGAAACAAAAACTCACCTGATGTAGATGCGAGTTGTTGGGCAGTCCTGGCGTCCCTGGAATGCTCCGCCCATGTTTCCCATGGATGTTATTGATGGCGGGTGACTTGGCCACTTTGGCTCGACCTGGTCCTCCTCCTCCTCCTCCTCCTCCTCCTCCACTGTTGGTGCTGCTGGAGACAGGAGAGCTTTTCCGCTTCTTGCCCTCCAGGCGTCCGTCTGAGGCGTGGTGGCTGAAGCTGGTGTGGTGGTCGGTCGAGGACTGGTGGTGGACGAACGGCCCCAGGGAGAGGGTGGAGTCGCTGCTGTTCATCACCACACTCATACGTTTGATGGACTCTGCAGGGCTGCCTGAGGGAGGACCTCGGGCAGGAGGCCCCGAGGAGCCGCCCGCCGAGCCTCCAGAAGACTCGGCCTTCAGGCTGAGCGAGTTGGTCCGGACGCTGGGGCCACAGTTGAGTCCCACGCTGTGGACACCACTGTGGGAGGAGGACAGTGATGATGAGGAACCTAACGAGCTGTGGTGGTAGGTGCTCCCTGAGCTGCTGACATTTGCACAGTTCTTCTTGAAAGAGGAGGAGTAATTGGTATTGGAGGAGGATTCGGTGGAGCCGTGCGATGAAGAGAGGACCGAACTATTCTTCCTCTTCTTCCCCGAGCTGAAGCCGGTGCTGCTACTGTTAGTGTTGGCTCCACTGCTGCTCCCACCAATGGTGTTGGGTATGACGGCCATGGAGGAGCCGGAAGAGATCTCCTTGGGCCTGAAGGACGACGACGACTTGGTAGTGCTGCTGCTGCTGGAGGAGCGGGACTTAAGTGCCCGGCCTGAGGCGAGGGAGGAAGCTGAAGAAGAGGAAGCTGAGGACGAGTGGGCTGAAGGCATCTGCGGCAACGAAGACACTTGTCGGGCCTGCGTGGTGCCGTAGGCCGGGTGCTCAACCCCGCCCTGTGGGGAGCTACGGGCATTTAAGGTGGTCCCATAGGAGAGCATGGATTTGCCCTCGTAGGATTGGCTATAAGGAGTCTGGGGCAAAGTGGCAGGGGGGCCCAGGAAGCCTGAGGAGGGAGTGCTACCATGGGAGTTTGTGCTTGTCCTATGGGTTGGTGCAACAGAGGAGGAGGAGTTTTCCAAGGCCAATGGGATTTTCCTGCATCAAGGATAAAATTATTCATTAATAACTAATACATACAAGACATGTGTTACACTGAAATCAACTAGCAGAGAGACATCA
This sequence comes from Solea senegalensis, assembly GCF_019176455.1. Classification (NCBI taxonomy): domain Eukaryota; kingdom Metazoa; phylum Chordata; class Actinopteri; order Pleuronectiformes; family Soleidae; genus Solea; species Solea senegalensis. The sequence goes on along the minus strand of NC_058024.1, from coordinate 26,650,589 downwards.
CCAGAGTTTTTCTCTGTTCATCTCAGCTCAGAGTGAAGATAATACTTTTGTCTCCCAGTGTTTAAAACAAAAAATCTAATCTCTATTTCAGAACATATTTCTTTCTCCTTTATGAGACTTTAACTAGTTCAGAATTATGACCTTGCATTTTCTAGTAGACTTTCTGATGGCGTCCACTCCCGTTAATGACAAGGATGTGGAACTGACCTGACATTTACATTCGTTAACTAGAAAATTACATGGCGGAATTTTGATCATGCCTACTTCTTGCTAACGATTTTGGGTGGATTGCACCTTTAAAACTTGAAGCTTTTAAACTGCGGTGTCCAAACAGTAACCTTTTACATACAAATACACTGTTTAATTAAAATGATTCATCTATGACTAACTATTAAAACTATTTTGTCTCATTGTGGATGACATACTAAACTATGACGTTTTTGCTACTAACCACTGCACCAAAAATGTCATACTTTAGTAAGCCGTCCAAAGTTTGACAAAAATGTCATAGTTTAGTATGGCGTCGAAAATATGACATAAACGTCATAGTTTAGTATGTCGTCCAAAATTTAACAAAAACGTCATAGTTAAGCATGTCGTCCAAAATTTCACCAAAACGTCATAGTTTAGTATCTGCGAGAGTGCAGGCGAGGGAGGAAGAGCGGTATTATGTCAACGCGGAGGGACAAGTGTGCTGTTGGTGGCTGCACAGTGGAGCACAGTGTTTTACAGAGGATTTTATATATGAAGCTAATGTGTGTTCGCACCACTTCACATCAGTATTTAGTCAGCGACGTACAAACACACACATTGTTAAGAAAAGGTCACACAGAGGTCATAACTGACCATTCTGACACGTCCTAATTAAACATATTTGTTCAGTACGTCCTCCATGACCGGAGCACACACTCAGTCTGATACAGTCACATACAAACGTGTCTGGACGTGAGGACATGTCAAATTGTCCTCACTCTAACAAATATTCCTTACTCCCTGGTGTCTTTGGTCGTCACAAAGACACACACACACACAGACACACACACACAGACACACACACACACACTGAACACTTATGGAATAACCTTAACCATAACCACAATTCAAATCTTACTACTCTGAACTCAACCAGTTCCTCAGAATATGAGGTTCTGCCTCATTAGGACCAGGTTTTGGTCTCCATGAGGATTCCTGGTCCTGACAAGGTCAGTGTTAAAGACAGACAAAATGTCCTAAAGAGGTGACAAATACAAGAACACACACACACACACACACACACACAGGAGTATCTGAGCTGATAACACTCCGTCTGCAACAGTAATTCATTTGTTGGCCTTTTGGACAGAAGAGAAATCTCACTGATAATCTCTCTCTCTTTCTCTCTTGTGTGTGTTGTGTCTCAATATCTGGTTCAGGACCCCAGATACGTCTCACTATTTTCAGATACTGATACCCTGTCTATCACTTTCAAGTAAGACTTTCATCAGATGCAACTTTAAACGGCTTAAGTTAGTTAACTGTGTCACATGAGGTCACATATATATATATATACATATATATATATGTTCAAATGTATATACACACTTTAACATGATAAACAACTTTTTAATAACTCCAATGTCAAAAACTCCCTGAAATCCACTGAGAGAAAAAGACACAGAACCATTTAAATGTTCCCTCAGCATCACGGTGATCTCATGATAATCATCACTACAATCAGAGAATTCAGCATATGTGATTTATTGGTTTTCTTTGATGCAAATATATACAATGTAAGTTTAAAAAAATATAATAAAAGCCCACAGCAAACTCTCAACAAATATTAAACTTTTCATCATAGCCTTTTCACCATTTCTAAGAAATTCATTAATACATTAAAATTTAACGTGATTACAAAAACAGCGGGTTTTAAATGGTTTTAACAAACGTGGTTTTAACGTGGTTTGTGGATGGTTTTAACGTGGATACAAACGTGGTTTTAACGTGGTTTTACGGATACAAACGTGGTTTTAACGGCGGTTTTAATGGATACAAACGCGGTTTTAACGGATACAAACGTTTTAATGGATACAAACGTGGTTTTAACGTGGATTTGCGTGGTTTTTGGATACAAACGTGGTTTTAACGTGGATACAAACGTGGTTTTAACGCGGATACAAACATGGTTTTGGTTTTATGGATACAAACGTGGTTTTAACGTGGATACAAACGTGGTTTTTACAAACGCGGATACAAACGGGTTTTTACGTGGTGGCGGATGGTTTTGGATACAACGTTTTAACGGGAAACGTGGTTTTAAGTTTTAAGATAAACACGTGGGTGGATACAAACATGGTTTTAACCGCGGATTTTTAACGTGGGCTTTTTACAAACGTGGTTTTAACGTGGTTTTAACGTGGATACAAACGTGCAGAGCTTCAGCTGAGTGACGTCAGGACCACATGCTTCTTTCTCATAAACACGTTTATTTTGCAGCATCTTTTCAGTGTCATTTTTATTATCTTATTATTCCGTGTTTACTCCTGAGACGCCGGTGGTCCGACTTTGTGTTTGTCTGTGATAAGATCACTGACCGTTTCACCTGCTGCGAGGAAGCGGATAACATGGAGCAACAAATGTTTGTAAGTCATTAAATGGGCAGGAAGGGAAGTGTGTCGTTGTTTATACCTGTCGCACTGAACTCAGCGGAGAAACAAACACACAGCAGACGTTCATGTGAGTTCACAGGAAAATAAATCATCTGCAAATTAAATCATGGATTTGAAAGTTTCCTGAATGACAGGAAGAACCTGAACTCATCGTTTCAAACAATAACTATTTTTCCTAATCTCGATTTATTGCAAAAGTTCAACTCAGCTCTACACCAGTTATTCAACCACTGTTAATTAATTATGACTCAAGTAAATTATTACTTGATTATTTTAATTTTATATATTAGTATTTTGATAATTAGGCTTGAGTTGAGCGAGTTCATGGACAGTTTCATGTGTGAACAGAGGGGGGCGGCGTTGAGAACACAAGAATCTGAGAGGAGAGAAACGTACATTTTGCGTGCGTTAATCTGAACTGTGTCCAGATTCTCTCCAGTTTCCTTTGAATTAAAGCCTTGTTTAAACCAAAATCAGATTTTTTAAGCATATTCAGATTATATCTAGTTTGTTTTGGGGTTTTTTGCTAAGAAACACATGAGATCTGATTTTTCCAACACTGATTAAACCACATATTGAGGTGGTTTCGAGTGAAATTCTGATCAGATTTTTACAGATCAGTCTCGGTCGCTCAGATAAGACTTAAATCCGTCACATATCACAGAGAGATATGCATTCACTTTAGTCAACGTGTTGACTTCCACCGACTGTTTTTGCGTCGTGTACGTTCTCCATCACTGTTCCGTCATTCTTCCACAGAAAATACACCAGTCGGATAATGGAACTCAACGCTTCAATTCAGCAGAATTCAGAATTCACAAGCGGCACAGGAAGAAAAACGCATGAATACATGAAACATTAAGCCCAGAATAAAAGCCCCGGTGTTGACTAGACTAGACAATGTCAATATGGACAAGCAGATCAGATCACAGTTGACGAAGAAGATCAGATTCAGATGATTTGGGATGTGGTCTAAGCAAGGCCTTAAAAACACATGAGATACAACTTTTTTCAAACCACATACTGAGGTGGTTTTTTGAAGGCAATTCTGATCAAATTTTTACAGATCCGTCTCAGATAGGATCTCAAAGTGTCTTCTGCGTCACTCGCAGCACGACTTGAACGACAACAGCAACGACGACGTAGATCCAAAAAGACGCTTAAGTTAATTGGAGTCGCATGGAAGACATTTTGGACCGACACGGATTTCTGTGGCGTATAACGATAGAAATCCACATGGAAGACGAGACTAGACAATGTCAATATGGACACTTGCAATATGTGGTGTGAACAGTTGCTCAGGAAGATCAGATTCTGATCAGATGTTCTCACATGTGCTAATCAACAAACCATTTGTCCTCCAGTATGCACAAAAGTTCCCGATGCAAAACAAAACAAGAGAAACAAGACGTGCTGTAAACACTTCCTGTGCTTGTTTGTTCATATGGAGAAACTCATATTCTCCTCCTCTAACTCATAATTACACGTAGATAGGGTTTGATTGCGCCTGCAGGTTCTCGCTGATTAATTACGTGTTATCATAGGGTTCGGGAGTTTCTGTTTTCTTTGCAATTCAGATGGTGCTGGCTTCCCCCAGAACTGGGCCTGAGTGCTTTGACCCGGCTGCTCAGAGGGGAAGAGCAGCGCCGGGCCAAGAGGAGAGATTCCTCTCTCAGGCTCGCATAAACAAACACAAGAGAAGAACTCATGAGTAACGAGTTACTTCACCTCGCTCAGTAAAATGTGAGCGACATGAACTCAAAACACCCTAAAAAGCATGAAAATAGACTTGAATATAAACTCTTTCCTGTATTCAAATGTCCTTAAAGTGACAGTTAAAACACATTCATTGACATGTAGTCATTGATGACTCTGCAGTGTGTTCCCATATTGTGCTGCTGCCACTGGAAACATGAAGACACTGATTTACTGTGAACCAAATACAACACAAGTGATGAGAAGAGGAAAAGAAGCCGCGTTTGTAAGAACTACGTGAGATCGCTCCGAGCACAAATGGAGGATGTGGTGGAGAGGATGATCGGTGTTATCCATGATGGAAAAAAGTTTATTCAGCATCCTCCTCTCCACCACCGTTTCCACGGTGTCCTGTTTGCAGCCGATGATGGAGCCGGCCTTCTTTATCAGTTTGTTGAGTTTGTTAGTTTCACCGGCTCCATGCTGCTCCCCCAGCACACCACAGCAAAGAACAGTGCGCTGGCCACAACAGACTGGGAACATCTCGCTGCATACATCAAAGCATCGCAGCCTCCTCAGAAAGAAGAGCCTGCTCATCCCCTTCCTGTACACAGCACTGGTGTTAGCCTTCCAGTCCAGTCTGTTGTTCAGCCTCACACCAAGGAATGTCCTCCCCCAGTACCCTCAGAGGTTGTGGAGCTGTCCTCTTCCTCCTGAAGTCCACCACCCTCTCCTTAGTCTTGGTCACATTCAGAATCAGGTGGTTCTCACTGGCTCACTTCACAAAGTCAGCTACCACTGTCCTGTCCATCCCTCATACCCCCCACCACCGCAGAGTCATCGGAGAACTTCTGCAAGTGGCATGACACAGGGTCATATTTAAAGTGTGAGGTGTCTATGGTGAACAGGAAGGGGGACAGCACAGTTTCCTGTGGGGCTCCTACATCACTAACCACCACATCAGACAAACCACAACCCAGTCGGACAAACTGTGGTCTGCCTGTCAGGTAGTCAGTGATCTAGGAGATGGTGGGCGTGTCCACCCCCACCACCTGCAACTTCTCTCCCAGTAACAGTGGCTGGATGGTGTTGAAAGCACTGGAGAAATCAAAGAAAGTGATTCTCACAGTGAGACTGAGCTCGATGCAGCAGATAGATGAGGGTCAAAATCAAGGTGTCATTGCAGTTACTGCGAATCTTTCCTGAGTCCGATCATTTGTATGTAACTCGCAAAGAACCTCGTACAACCCCACTGATTAAACGGGTGTGAATCAGCTGTGTGATTGCGACTCCTCCTCCTCCTCCTCCTCCTCAGATGTTCACAGCCACACAGTTTATTTGTGGTGCTTGTAAAGGCCTCGCAGTGTTAAACTGGAAAAACAAACTGATCCCTGATCTGACGACGCGTTGTCTCCAATGTTGACCTGCTCTTAGGTCCGATCCAAGGATGTAGCAGCCTGTAGCATGTCATAACCAACAACAACAACAATAATAATAATAATACTAATAATAATGATCATTTCTCTCTTCTTATAGGAACTGACCAATCGTGTAATAACTTTTTGTCCACGTTGAATGCATGGTTATGCGTTTTTATCTTGTATTTGAGGAGATACATGATATTCTCAAGTGTCTTGTTTTGTCCACAAAACAAAATGAGTCAGTTTTTTTATGAAGAAACCAAAAAATATTCACATTTAAGAAGCTGATGATTCAAAAAGTTTTTAATGATCAATCATGGCTTTTATGACATTAAGAACAAAGAAATGATTACGTCATTGGTTGTAAACATTGTTTCTTCTGCTTCAGGGAACAAGGCTTGGCACCAATACATTAATTTACGTATTACGAAATTTCACCAAGTCACCACATACTCACTTCTGGTCGGCTGCTGCCTCTTTTTGGTAAGTTTGTGTTTTGGAGGTAAATCTGAACGAATGATTTCACACACTGAAGTCACAAAGTAACATATTTGAACTTAGTGACAGAGTGGATCAACAACTCCTGCGCGCTGTGATGTAAAATCGATGATTTTCTCTGTGGAATCTGGTGTGGGAGAGTTATTTATAAAGTGACACAAACTTTATGTTCCAGCTAGAACAGGCACATTCTCCTCACAGCACAGACTATCCCTTTAATATGTCTACAAAATAAAAAAAAAATGTGACAACATTTGTGTACTTACATTTGTTGACTGATGTATTTACATGTTTACAGACAAAACACCGAGCAAACAAGTTATGTGACAATTAATGAACTCAGAATTTATGAAAATTAACTCATCTGAACTCAACTGAACTCATCTGAACTCATCAGAACTCAACTGAACTCATCTGAACTCATCAGAACTCAACTATAGAGTAACAACGAGGACAAATCTATAGTATGAAGTACCGGTTTGACGACGGAACAGTTTGTAATAAATCCAAACCTCATGTGATTTTCTTACCGTGTAAATACACTGAAGTGTGTATAAGTCAGCGTGGAGTGAAACTCTGCACTGAAACAACATCAATAAATGAAGAGGGCCAACGTGGACGGGTGGAGACACATCACAGTGAAAGATGATATAAATCCACACACAGCGTAAAAGTTTGTCGTGGAATAAACACACGACCATGTGATTAAAGCGTGATTACTCTCACGCTCTGTGTTAGCCTTTCCTGGAAGTAAACGACAAGGTGACACATGCTATCTGGCTTCACTGTGTGAGTTTGACGTACATTTTCTTTTTACGTATAAAATACTTTTTTTCCTAAATATTAATTTTAACTGTGCACAAATTTACATAAATCTAAAGAATATTGAATAAAATCCAGTTAAAAACTCAGTCAAAGGTTTTTAGAGAGCAGCCGCCACATGGCTTTAAAAACACATTTTCTACTCTAAATAAAATGTTCGATAAATCAGTCATCAACAAAAAAGTCTTTAAAATGAAATTCAATTATTTTTTCAATTACATATTGTATATTTGAGCTCTTTTTAATGCTTTATATTGACATGTGTGATAGTGAGTGAGTGGATTTCAGATACTTAAATCCTCACAGTGTAAACTTTGCACAACATTTTCATTGGATCAGAAAGACGAAGACCTTTCGCTCCATGTTTATCATCAACCACATCTGCCCCCCAGAGGAAACCCGAGTAACGACAGAATAATGGCTTCAGATGTGTGTGTGTGTGTGTGTGTGTTATTTCAGTGTGAACTCACAGTAACTGGACACTCAGCAGTAGAAACCACTCTTACAACATCATCAGACACATGATGGACAGGAGAACATTATCAAAGCTGTGCGCCTACATTACCCATAATTCCCACACACTCTACACACAAAACAACAGTTCAGTTAGTCTGAAGTGTGTTGTACATAATGGTGTATACATATGGAACTTTGTATTCTCTTTAATGACCAACAGGGGGCAACAGCCTTAAAGCAGATGTCCGCCATTATGTTTTGGGCAAAACTAAAATCGTCTAATAGGTGTTGACGTACTATACAATTAATTGATAAAATGAGCATATAGTCTGGACAAGAAGGGAAAAAAAAAACTTATATTGCAAAATCAAAATAACAACATTTGTGATGATATTTCACAGAATTTCAACTTAAATGTGTTTGTTTTTAGGTGGAATAATATAAAAATCACAATAAAAAAAGTTTATGATGCAAAGTTAATCTAAAAACAGACATAACTCATTGTAATTTAATATTATTCAATATTATTCAATGGGTGGTCTGTGGGCCCAAGACAATACAAGGTCATAAAACAAACAAACTGATGTATATACAGTATATATATATATATATATATGTATATACTGTATATATATATATACATACATACATAAAATATAAAATGTGTAGATTTTAGTTGCTTGTTATTTGGCAGCTTCTTACTTTGGGTGTAAATTTAGCTAACCTCTCCGTTGAAACTTAACTGACAACGTTTAACTTTTAAACTCTGACAACGTTTAACTTTTAAACTCTTTGCTCTTTACTCTCTGCAATAATCTCATCTCAATTTGTCTCCGCAGGGAAATCAGTGAAATTATCTTAATCTTTTGTTACATCATGATCTGCGATTTACATAATTGGGCCTAATATTGAAAAACTGGATCAGAGCGGAGCTCGCTGCTGTGGCGTGGCACGTAGCGCGGAGTGGACCGAGCTAATGGCGGTAGCCGCGGCGCTCGGTGACAGGGTGAATAATCATTACAAGCGCAAACAGCACGTACTGTGTTACACCAAGAACACAAACACTCGCCAAAAGACGTCAGAGGTGAAATATCAGTATCCATCATCAGCTGCTGGCAAACGCTCATGTGCCTTTAATACGCAAACTCTTACAAGCACTGATGGATTTGTTGTCATTTCAGCACAAAGTTTGGCCCAAAGACTCAAATTAAATCACTTCCTCAGTTCTGCTCTTTATCAAGATTAAATGACATAATGTCCTTGTTTGACTTGGACACCTGTCCGGGCTGCACAGAGACATTTAATCTCACTGATTTAAGTGAGTTCTAACAATTTAACACAAATCAAAAATGAGGTTTCTTTTACATATGAGCATTAGCGTTAGCATGAGTTCAACTCAGATTAGCATTCATGGGCTTTTGAAACTGATCTGTGTCAGAATCAAATGAGCGTTACAGCGCCACATCAGAAGTAATATGTGTAATAACCACTACTAACTAACTAACCACCAAAAATGATGATTAAATCCAGAAAATTAAACAAAACAACTTACAAGAAACAAAACAATGAAAAACTAACTAACTATCTTGCTAACAACCATAAACAGAATATCAGTGGAGACGCAATGGAGGTTTAAATCCACTCAGAGGCAGAAATGCAATATTAATGGATTCCGACTGTTAATAAACTTTCTTAACAAATGTTATAAAGCGAAACATTTGACTGACACCAATAAAAATAACCAATAAAATAATGTACTGAAAAAGGAACCAGATAAATCAAGAAGAATGATGAATGAATGAATGAATGAATGAATGAATGAATGAAAAACACACATACAGAGACACAATGCATTCCATAGGCCCTTACCCTAACCTTAACCCTAAAACCAGGTCTTGACAATGTAAACGTCCTTTAAAGTTGTGGAGCCCAGACAAAATGTCCTCACAAAGATATAAATACAAGTATACACACACACACACACACACACACACACACACAGTAGTGGGAAAGTTGCTGACGGTGTGTTTGTCTCTGTTCCAGCTGTTCTACTGACAACAATGATTCTCTGGGAAAAACCATCTGACCAATGAACCCAGAGAATGTGGTCGTGTGTGTGTGTGTGAGAGAGTGTGTGTGCGTGTGTGTGTGTGTGTGCGTGTGTGCGTGTGTGTGAGAGTGTGTGTGTCAAACAACTCAATTGTTTTTGTTTAATGAATATATATATATATATATATACATATATATGATTATTATTATTATTATTATTATTATTATAAATAAAACAACTTTGATCTACGTTGATCATTAAAGGTCAAATGTGTGAATTTCTTTCCAACTTTACTGAAATGAGAAACATCCAGCGCTCAAAACCCAAACTAAATAAAACTGGATTTCAAATGAAACCAGTGGTTCTGAAACATTTCATAGCAAATACGACCTGAGACAACAGTGAACGTTAAAATACAGTGATGTAAAGTCACAGGAGGCAGATTTATTCTCTCATCGTCCTCCTCTTCCTCACATATACTTCACACAGTGACATTAGATTAAGACGGAGTGACTTTTTTGTTATTTGTTTAATTTTTTACACACTCTGTAATTCCATAAATCCTCAGCTCCACTCTCAATTTCTGATTTTACTCCAAGTACCACCAGAGGAACGTTACCACTGGTGCGACACATACCACAGTTTGAGGACCATGGAATTGAACGAATGAGTCTATTTACACCACTGTACTTTAACGGTGGTGATAACAATATTACTGAGAGAGATCAATATCTCTGGTATAAAAAGTCATTTACAAATGATGAACGTGGTCAGGTTTAGATTTGACAGATTTTATTCTTCATTTATCTTTGACTGCTTATGTAACTAAACTAACTCTCAATATTCACTTAAGAGCAGCCGATGAAAAAGACAAATAAGAGAACAAGAGTTGTTGAAAATTCTGTGAAAAATTGCCAAACTTTGAAATGTAAATCAGGTTAGTGACACTCCAATGACTCTTGAATGTGAAGTAGACACAGTAAATCTACTTCTCTGCCTCTTGTGCCTGTCTCACCTCTTCGTTTGTGTCTTACGTGTCCTCTCACCTCTGTCTCCTCCCTCCATGTATCTCATGTTTATCGTGTTCTTTGTTCTTCTGCCTCTCTGCAGTGATTGACGAGTGAAAAGTGTCTGGAAGTGTTGAACTATGTCTTCCTCTCCGTTTCATCCTTCTCATAATCTTCCTTTAGTCTTTCCTTTCACACACATCCACACTAACTTTTCAAGAGAAAAAAAACTAAGCTTTAGAACTTAGAACACAGAGAAATGGTAATGCATGTTAAAAGTCCAATTTTAGTCAGGCTAAGACATTAGTTTGGTTTTCTTAACGTCATGTAAACAAGTTAGTCTTAGTTGGACTAACATACCTGGATAATGCAATTTCTAATCTTCATGTATATGCTTAGTCAGACTGGAGTCGGACTGGAGTCAGACTGGAGTCAGACTTGGTGTTCTGCGCATGCACCAAAATGTCCTACCCAGTCTTTGACCCGGAAGTAGAAAGAGACGACGTATAAACTGCAGAGAAAACCCACTGTTGGACTGACAAAGACAGATTTATGCTTCTACGAAGGAACCACAGCGCGATCCATCTCACCGTCAATCTCGGCGTTTATTTTTCTGTGACGTAAAGGTCAACAGGAAACAGATTCAATACGCACTAGCTTATAGAGAGATACAGCTCCACCTACGGAGGCGGAGTCAGACGTACGTGGCCAATAAATGAATTTTCTCAAGTTGTCTGATTGCCTGTCTTAGTCGGACTATGGCCTTAGCTTGATTATTATATGTTTATCAAGGAGAAACACACAAGTTCATCTCAGTACAATAATACACACACAGAAACATGCACTTGCACAATCATATAATGACTCTTCCTTTTTTATTTTTTAGAATGTGTAAAAACGGATGTCACATTTCCTCGTTTCCCCATCAAGATCTACTGATAGCAGTTTTCCTTGATCCCAATAGATAATAGTCTGGTACTTGAAGCAGTTCAGGTCTCTGTGGTCCCGTTTTCACCACCATCTCTTAACTTCCTCCGACTGCAGTTTTAAAGTGAACGTCAGCCTCTCCATAATGTAGATTTCATGAAGAGTTGTTTGCCAGAAGCCTTGGCTTGATTCATCTGTGCATGTACTGACTGAAGAGTTACATACTACAGCTTTAAGTAGAAGTGTAACCTATTATATAACCTATATAAGTGTGAAACGTGTGCTTTCACGAGGCTCGGCATCGGGTTTAGAAATGTGAGCACATCAATAATATTTATCACGTAGGTGTCTGGACGAGCACCTGGTCCGAGCCGCCGCTCTCCGCTCCATCATCCTTCACACAGCTGCCGGCCTCTGACGGCTCTAATCGCAGCCTAATGACGGCCATTATCTGCCGCTCGGCCTCCTTCAGTCTAAACACACACACACACACAGTAAAAGTCCCACTATGACATTAAAGGTCCAAGCCAGTGGTCAGCAACTGGTGACCCGTCAGCATCAGAATCTGGGCCCGGCAGAACTGATGCTAGAATTGACAGTTAACTAGTTACTAACTAACTGAATGTTTTGGTGTGAAAAACAAAAATAAAAACACTGCTGTTGCCACGGAGACAGCCTGGTTTGGGGAGTAAATGTCTGTAAAATAACTATTATCATATGTTTAGGCTCAAGAAGCAGTCATTCTTACAAGTGAAATGATGCACAATAAATAATTAAGAGTACGACTATGTCTGTCTCACACACATTTGTCTTCTTCCACATTATTATTAGTTTAAAGCAACAAACGTGTGTTTTTATTAAGAGCGCTGAGGGGTCACGGGTCACTCAAACACATTTGTAGAATATTCCCAAACCTTTAGTTCAGAAAATGTAAACGTTTCTCACCGCAGCAGCAGCAGCAGCAGAAGCGGCAGCAGCGGCCGCAGCAGCAGCAGCAGCAGCAGCAGCAGCAGCAGCAGCGGCCGCAGCAGCAGAAGCATTAGCAGCAGGCTGGTTTTATTGTGCTGCACTGAGGCGGCGTTGACTCGTAAACAGCGCCGCCTGAGGAGCTGCGGGTTTATAAGCCGGTGATGTAAATGTTTGTGCTGATCTGAAACACTCACCAACCTCAGAACATTCATATGAGCTCATTTTAGACGAGACACTGATTCAGATCAAAAAAACGATTATGAAAGTCTCAGATAAAGCAGCGTTTCATGGAAAACAACAAGTGATGCAGGAAATGTAACGACACAGGAAGTGGTTGTGTGTGTGTGTGTGTGTGTGTGCGATTTTCGTATCCGCGTTAAAACCACTCGAAACTCAGCTTCAGCTGTTCTCTATGGAAGAGTATCAGTGCCACATGTAAATAAATAAATAAATAAAACAACAGGAATTCTGAGATCAAAGTCAGAATTCTGACCGCGATGAGCTCGGCGGATTGGAGGAACTGTCTGAAAGGCGGAGCCAGTTTTGGATTGACAGTGTTGAAGTCTTTTGTGCCTCAGTCCCGTGTGGATTATGTGATGAATTCTGTTGACAAACAGCAGCTCGTTGCGTGTTATTTACTCTATGATGTAGAACATTTTCATTTGTTGTTCGTTTGCAGAACTTATGTTAGAATTAATGTCTAAATAACCCAGTTTCAAATGTGTGTTGCTGACCTCGTGTAAAAGAGATCTCGATCTCAATGGGATTTTGGTTAAATAAATAAATATAAAATAAAAATAAAAATCATAAAATAAGTTTTTGTTTTATTTCATTCTTTTTCGCACTTTTATTACATTAAAATGTTGCCTCACCTGTCATTACAAGTCCTGCTTGAAAGTTCATCAGTATCCTCGAGATATATTTTACAGTTGTCACAAACAATGCAGTTTACCAACTGTGGGGGGAGCCCAAGAGCAAATCTGACACCGTGTCACTTTAAGTGTGCAAGTGTGTAAACTTCAGCAACAGTTATTGGTGAAGTTGCTGCTGATTTTCCCTCTCTGTGTGTTTAAGAACCCTTTGTAGCCTTCACTTAGCATCAAAACTCATTGTGGGCTGTTGTAATAATGACAATAAGTTTGGAGCCCACGAGCTCGACCAAAAAAGAATCAGCCTCCAATCACGGCTCGGGGGTTTATTCCAAAAAAGAATCCAGGCAGAGGTCAGACGGAGGGTCAATCAGAAAACAGTCCAACTTAACCGCCAACGAAGGGAGGCAGCAGGGGAGCTGGAATGCGAGCAGGAAGCTTCAGGATCGAGCAAGATCTGAACCGACAGAAACAATAACTGAGCAGAATGGAATTATAACAGAAATATCACTGATGGTTCGTGACATCAACTCCATCGACTCCATAGAGCTCGCCCGGCGTCTGGTATAAATAGAGAACGCTCATTCTGAGGTCATGAAAAACAACTCATACAATTATTTAACCTACAATTTACACACTGAATGGTTAAACCCCCCCCCCGTCATATTGTGTATGTCACGATTACAAGTTCCAGTTGTAAACACATGTAGCAGCGATTTAATGGCGTTTTTCCACTGCCCAGTTTCACCGCGGCTCGACTCTACGCAGTTTGGTATAGTTCTCCATTACTATTACTATTACTATAGCTCCTCCTCAACGCGGGCGGAGTTATCGTAGCACATCTGCATGAAACTGCCTTGACGTTGTTTTATTCACGACACAAACACACAAACTAGTGACTTGTAAAGCAGTTGTTTTGGGTGTAACTGAATCATTAGAATCAGTCGATTAAAAAAGATTTGTCCACAGAATGGTTGCACAGTACTTACAGTACTTACAGTACTTACAGTACTTACATACAGTACTTCCTGCATGACTGGAGCTGAACTGAAATACCACTGTTAACAGGTACCAGGTACTATCACTGATGGAAAAGCAAAAAAGAACCAGTTTTGTGACCTTTACTGAAAATCACATAAACAGCATAGCAACATGTGTTTATTGACCCAGTCTTGGAGGGTCAACTCTGTGTCTTTACCAAAGTAAGAAACACTATGAAGTCAAAGTGTGTTTTAAATAAGGCAAGCAGGACATGTTTACCTCTTTCTCTATTCTCTATTTCTTTCCTGGTAGATTTATCTGGTTTATTCGGAAAAAGAGAGGTGACATATGTCGGTAATTCAGCAAAATAGAGCAGTGATTATATTTGAATGAACAAACTTGTTTAGATTTGCAGCCCAAATCTGATTTGTAAGCACATCCGATATCTGAATTTCACAGAAATCCTTTTAAGAAGAAGAAGAAAAAAAGAGTAGAATGACGAGTCTCCTCTGGTGTCCATGTTCCTGTTGCCTAGCAACTACTACGCTCTGCCGAACCCACCGACTGAAGGCGGAGCACGTCGTGTTCATCAAAACGTCCCATAAACGTCCCAAAAACGAGTGTTTCAGTCTTCTCCACGTGCATCACACACTTCACTGCCGTAAACATGTTGTATGTAACATTAACATGTTTGTAACTCATGCACAACATGAAGCACAGGAACTGCTCAGGTGACGTCTGACGTCTAATTGTCAGGTTTGTCTGACCACATCAAAGCGTGCTTTTCCCGTCTCTCTCTATCTATGTGTCTTTCTTCCCGTCTCCCTGTCCTTCTGTCTCTGTGTCTCGGGTCCATTTGAACTCAGTCATTTGGCAGAAAACTAAACAAGCCCCCTGCTAACTACCGCACTTACTGCTGTTTACAGACTGAGTCTCTCACAAACCACCAAACCACTGCAGAGATTCTGGATCTGTGTAGAACTTTAGCTGCTTATAGCCGTTACCATCTGTGTTGTAATGTAACAAAGTACTTAAGTACAAACATTCACATATCTGGACTTATTGTAGCAACTTGTACTTTTCCTCTTAATATCTTTGTTACTCCTTCCTACCAAATAAAATCAGAAGAAGAAGAGTTGGTATTATGGTCTGTTTAGAGGCTTTGTAGTCTTGACACTACATTTTTCACCCATTCACACATCTTTCATAACCCATTCATACACTGCAACATGAGGTTAAGTGTCTTTGCAAAGGCAGGAAATGAACCAACTCACCCTACCACTGAGCCACCATGAGTACAGGACAGTAAATGAAATTTACTTAAGTAATATTAATAAACTAAAAAAGTCATTTTCTGGTAACATATGTGTACTTTGACTTTGGTGGAGGGGTGTGGTCCTGTACAAATCTGGTCGTTGTGACGTCATGAGTGGGTACTTTCTTACCAAAATTGAATGGGAACAAAATTCCGATTGATCCGTCAAAAAATTCAATTAGAATTCGATTTTTGATTGGTATGGCATTTAGAGGTTGACAAAGGTTTTCTTGTTTGTGTATTTCCATGTAATAGCTGTGAGTCACGTGAGCTCGTGCACCAATGATCACAAAAACAACCAGGTGAAACAACACCACAACGTACCGGGTTGACTCTGAGCAAAGTGACGGACACTTTCAAGGCTTTCGGGCCTGATTTGTGACTTCCTGAGAAAACATTCGTCAACACAAAAGAAACACAAATACAGAGAGGAATTTGAACAAATAGAGAGAATGTGTCTGAGGTGAAGCAGTTTCTGACTCCCTGACTTCCAGACACGACGCAGCTGTGGCTCCCACACACAACTGCTGCAAATCTTCAGCTCACGTCCAGGAAAAGTCTGTTAACAGCACTGGTTTAGTAGATCTGCAGCAGACACTGAATTCATCATGTGAAAAGCTTCATTTATTTAAAGAATAACCTGTTTCCAGCTTCTTTCATCAGAGAATTTGTCTTTGTAATAACTTAATTGTTTTAACCTATTGGTCATTTGTATTATATGAAACATATGCAATACAACTTGTATGTTAAGTGTAACAAAGATACTGCAATGATAAATAACTATTATACAATATTTTTGTGCACACAGATTCCTGTTTATTTTGTTATTGTGGTCACATTTCCTTTGATTCTTTTTTTCTATTGATATCTATCTATGTGCTGTAGGTAGATTAGCTGGTAGGCAGGTATCTATCTTGGTAGGTTGGTTGGTTGGTTGGTTGGTTGGTAGGTAAGCAGTCTTGTGTTCACTGATGCTATCTATGTATGTAGGTAGGTAGGTAGGTGTCTATATAGTTAGGTAAGTAGGTTGGTAGGCAGCTATCTATCTCGATTGGTTGGTTGGTATCTATTTTGGTTGGTGAGCAGGTATCAGGTATCTCTTTAGGTAGATGGTCATTTGATGATTAAACACATTTCCACAGGTTCAGTTTCTGACAGAACTTCATACAACTCACATAACTATCACTTCAGAATAAATTTGAAGTTTCAGGAGGAGGCGGACAAAATAAACGGAGGTGAAGAGGAGGACAGAGACACTGACACGAGTTGAGGAGACACCGTTATCTTCTCGCTGAATTAAATTAAAGCTGCGATGAGAAGATGGTGACAAACATGGGCTGATGTTTTGGAGTCGGACAATGATTAGATATTGGAAGGTGGGAGGTGAAAGGTCAGCCACTTTCTCTGTCTCTCTAACTGTCTCCACTTCTGCTGTGGAGTCACACCTCCTCTGTGGGTGGTGAACACACACACACACACACACACACACACACAGATAAAAATCTTTTCTTGTCAGTAATTCAATCCTTCAGCTACTAGAAGAAAGAAACCTGCTCTGGAGAAAAGCAGAATAATTAAATTGTGACTCAGGAATGTATCTGAACCTCTGTAAAGTATCAATCACAGTCTGAGCTGCTGCCATTGTTAAACGACCAAAATCTCATCCGGAGACAAAACATCGTTCTGCTCATGAGACGAGGGAAAACATCACCGGACGACCGAGATTCAGTTTCACTGAAATGTTTCAACAGAGTTTCAAAATCTGGACAAAAGCTTAATTGTTGACTTTCACTTGCATTTGTGTCATAAATTTGATTCGTTATGAATATTCGCTCGTTCTCTTCTGGGAAAAAAGTGTTTATTTCATGATCTCTTTGCGTCATCCCATCATTCCAATGTTTTTGTAATAAATATTTTGGTTTTTGCACTAAATGTGACTTTGTTTGAAATCTCACGGTATTTCCTGAATGTTATTAATATAAATACAGTACGTATTTGTAATATATAAAGGTTAGTGTGTTACATGACGTATACACCTTTCCAATAAAAAAAAGTATATTTTTTACTGAGAATTAGTAAATTATTGAAAACTTTTATAAAGTAAAAGATATTACACTGTAAAAACAGAATTTCAAGGCTGTAAAAAAGCCAAACTTCAGGTAAATTGTTCTTATTTTTTGCCATTATCTTAACAGGCACGTTTTGCACTAGAAGAATAGTCTTGTTCAATTTATCACATATTATAGTACATTACTGCTCAAGTTTTAACAACCAGTAACAAGATAAAAAAATAGTTTGTATGAAATGGAACCAAAGAAAAAGATTGTTCTTCCCTTATTTGGAGAGTAAAAACAACCGCACAGCTTCTGCTCTCTCCTGTGATTATCTTGAAAATGTGGTATTTTGTAAATCTATACTGTGTGTTTTTGTCTGTTTTTCAGGCACATTACAGTCTGAAAGTGAACAGATTTACAAGATCCTTTTAAGAATTCTAGCCAAACGAAATTTCCTCACCTCATTGACGGATTCATTTTCTTACAACACCAAATATTGAATACATTTAAGAATAGTTGGCTAATTCCTGGTGGGACTGTTTTTGCAGTAAGTCACATTACATGGAAGCTATTGGAATAGAATAGAATTATATTTACATGTGGTTAATATAGTTAGCATCGTTCCAATACAAAGAATGCAACTGATTTTCTGTACGGAGAGTTTATAGCTAATGTTCGTTTTCAACTCTTGTCCCGAGTTGGGCTAACACCACAGTATAACACCCTTGAACCTACTTCATAACTACATTACATACTACAATAAAAATACATTTAAATAACATTTATCAAATGATAAATATAAAGCATTATCAGTACAATAAAATATGATAAAACATGCTAAAACTACACAACAACACAGTACACTAAAACACAACTTACAAGTCAAATAAACCAAAGACTCCTAAAACAGTAAATGTAAAGTGCAGCTCTGTTTTTCTTTTATTTGTGATATTAATTTAATTTCAGTTCAGAGTCCACAGCCCTTAACAGAGAATGTGGATTATCCAAATGTAGTCGAACAAATAAAGTGGTATTTTTAATAAAAATGTATATGGATATTCAAATACAGTAAAGCAGTAAACAAAGAGTGTGTTTGTGTGTTTGTCTGCCAACAAATGTGCCCTTTATTTTAACTGGGATCACCTTCCCTTGTCTTTTTTTATGCTGTGACTGTGGCTCTTAAATCAATCAGTCAATCACAGTATTTTTCTCTAAAAGACGAGCGGACAAAAATTATTCGAAATTATGTGTATAACATAATCCAGATTATTCACAATAATGACTGTCCTTTCAAGAGTTTCAAAATAAAGTAGAGAGAATCTTTTGTGAATACATGGATATATATTTAAAGGTAAGAATCAAAGATTTTTAGCCAAAACGAACGTCCTCAATGCAAACACGTGTGAGAACATAGCAGGTGCCTCAATAGACGAATCAAGTGATTAGATCACATGGTCAAACACCTGTAATCTTGACGATGTTTAAGCTGCAAACGTTGATGTCATCCCTTAAATTCCCCCCACGTAGAAAAATGGTCACTGAACAGACGAGAGATTAGTTACAACATCCAAACAAGGATTAACGAAGCTAAGTAGAATAATCAAGAAACAAGGTTAGGTTTAGGTTTAAGTCAAAACTTCAGGCTAATTAGTCCAAGAATTTCAGTTTAAGTGTGGACGGATACACGCGACATTTACAAAGTAAATAATTCAACATTCCTCCAGTAGGAATCCAGATCCACGAGGTGTTCACAGCAGAATCATTAGTCACATTCTTCTGCTAAATGATTCTAATGATGATGAATGGGGATTTTGTTTTTGAAAACGTTTTCTTTCACTAATCCAATTTCATGGATCAACATCACCTGCTGCACTGAAATCACTTCAGTCTGGACGTCAACACTAGACTCTGACAACAGCTGTGTGGAACCTTCATGGTAGTTACAGGTACAATATACAAACAGATTATTACACCAACAGGGACTGTAATGACATATTCAAATACATATACAGTACTTTGAAACAAAATATTTGTTGATGGTTTATGTTTGTATCTGAGTCATTCGGTGAGGGTGTGGTGGTTGGAGAACTCTTTTGGTGCATTCCAGTTGTAGTCAGAACTCGGATTTCCAACTTGGAAACAAATACAAACACTGCTACGTTTGCGTTTAATAGCAGTTTGTTGCACAGTAAATCAGTCGTACACGTAGTACTAGTACGTAGTAATTTTATCTTAAACATGTTATGTACCATGTAGAGCGCTGTAATTGACTGGTAATGCTAACAACGGTTAGCCTGAGATGTAGTTGGGTTTCCGACTTCTCACCTGGAACACGGAGAACTTGAGTATGACATCACTCCAAGAGTTCCAATGTAAATGGAACACAGCTTTCTACTATATGTAGAAACTATATATATAACACTACTATATAGAACAATCAAATGTTTAGCTAGCTATAAATAGGTAAATGTAAAGTATGTAAATATATTTACGTTGCAATATTTCAATTGCAAATAACTTTTCCATCCATTTGGATGTGAACACATGCATTTTATGTGATGCATATATTTCAGTCACACAAATAAAACGTCTAATAAATCCCTTGTATTTTAGGTCCAGGAACATCACTGCCACCTACTGGACTGGAGTGCAGCAAATGGATTTACTCAAGTCACAGCTACATTAAATATATCTTCATACATTTTAGCTGCATGATTAACTTAATTACCTTAATTTTCACAATGAACTGATTAATGCATGAGTGCAAGGAGCCACATCATCACAGTGAAAAGCAGGTGAAAAGATGACAAAAGTGGAGTCACTAACAGGGATAATTACAAACTGCCGGGAAAATACAGAAGAAAGTAATAACAGCTTCTCATATTTGATCAGAGAGAGAAAAACAGCTCAGTAAAATCCATGAGGGATGACGTCTGCGTGAGAAAATGTTACACATCTACACATTTACTAGAATAATTGCACTATAACAGGCTCGTTATTGTCCGTGCGCGTATTCTTAAGGAAGCGTTTAGTTGTTTTCTTATTTTTATGGTGAGAAGTTTTTACGATGCAGGATCGATGCAGAATAATGGGGGGCGATGTTTTTACAATGACTTTCATTGTACAGTCGGAGAACAGAGTGAGTAAAAGAAACAGATGGAAGAATAATAGTTGGTGAGGACGACAGGAGGGAACAGTCACCGCTCTGTCCTGAGTGAAACCAGCTGCCACTCATCCGCAGTCACAACCTCAAAACCTGATCTCTAACCTGCAGATTAACACACAACAAAACCTGCGCTGCTACAATCTCACACACACACACACACACACACACACACACACACACTGCATACACAGCTGCTAAAGCAAATGTAGCTCGTGTTGAAAGAATCCCGAGTCACAGTCCAGCACATATTTTCTTATCGTTTAGTTTCAGCGGGTTGAGCGGTCCAGGTCATCCATGTGGCACACACACACACACACACACACACACACAGGTTTGTGCAGCTATTCTTCCGAGGACACTGCATTAACTTTACCATTAACTTCAACTTCATTTGGACAGACTAAACAAATCTTATCACTAACCCTAACCACAATTCAAATCTTAATCCTAAACTTAACCAGTTTATCAGAAATGAGGTTCTGCCTCATTAGGAACAGGTTTTGTTCTCCATAAGGACTACTGGTCCTGACAAGGTCAGTGTTAATGAGAGAAAAAGTCTTAAAGAGGTAACAAATACAAGAACACACACACACACACAGGTTTGTGCAGCTATTACTCAGCTATTACAACTAAAACATGATCCTTAGATGTAACCAGACTGCGTAAACCTGACCACAATCCACATCTCCTCACATTGTTATAATGAAGTGCAGGTTTTTTTTAAAGTACTGACATAAAATCAGCGCTAACGTTGCCATGTGTGCCCCCAGCACAGGGAACCAGCCTCACTGAAAACAAACCCCCACTCGTCGTATAATCTATAATACCTGCCTAAGTCTACGATAGCTTTTACAAATATGTGCTTCACCGTTGTCGTTGTTAGATGATGTTTTGTGACTGGAAACCGGAGTTTGTGACGCGCACACCCTTCCACAGAAAATCATGGTATTTTTGCTCACAGAGACTCAGGAGCTGCCGCTCTACTGCTGCCTCGTCTGGTCAGTTTGTGTCACTGAGGTGAATCTGAACAAAAGGATTTCAAACACCCAGGTGACAAAATTCTATATTTGAACTTACTGATGGAAGCAGCAGTGGATCAACACCACATGATGTAAAATCGCTGGTTTCCTTTGGTGGGGCTAGTATGTGGGGAAAACATATTTTGAAGATATACTTAAGCCACAGTGTGCTTTATAGGTGGACCTTTAGTTACTCCCGGTGCTTAGCACCAGGTGCCATTAATTTACCAGAACCTCAATTAGGTTCTGGTTAATTAGGATCAGCCCTTACTCTCCATGGGGATGACTGAAACTGGCATGGTCAGTGTATATACTAGAAAAGAGCCATTAAACAATTGCATATACATCTATATATATATGTACATATATATATATATATGTACACACAGACTACTAAATACCGAGATCGTACGACAGTTTCCTGTCTTACCTTCTGCAACCACTGCGTGTTGTTCTGCATCGTGCTCTCCAGGTGCTGCAGTTTCTGAGCTGACCATTCTCCGTCGATCGGCGGCGAGTCCCTTTGCACGACACTCGCTCTGCTTTGAGAGCCGCCGTAGAGTTCTGAGTTTGATGTGCCGTCCTGGCATCCGTCGAGCTCCGGCAGGATGAAGGTGTAGCTGCACTGGCCATGTTGAATGCGGTGGTACCTCTTCCTTTTCTCTCCTCCTCCTCCTCGCCTCTGGCTTCTTCCAGTTCCTCCTCGTTCGACACCAGCTGCATCAGCGATGACCGACAGCGACCAAAGCAGCAGAAGGACCAGAAACCCCCGGCTGAGACTGAGGCCTCGCATGACGCTCTTCTCAGCTGAAGTGTTTTCTGGCAGTGTGAACAGAGGTCAAGAGGAGCTCTCTGAGTGTGTGTGTGTGTGTGTGTGTGTAAGTGCGTGTACGTGTACGTGTGTGCGAGAGAGCAGGACGACTTTCTGCTCCTACCACTCAGTGCATGAAGGTCTCCTGAGAACTTCTCCAGAAGAAGTTTTCTGGAAAGCCTCCCTCACTCGCGGTGTGGATGAGTTATTCACTGGTTTTAATGCATTCTCGTTCTCTCTCTCTTCCTCAGGTCTTCATTTTGATGAAGTTCTCAGGAAAAGTCCATTGCTGAGTTCCTGACCAGATCCAACACAATGTTCCAGGTGAAGGTCCAGATCCTCCAAGAAATCCAGAGTTAGACAGAAAGCTGAGGAGGATTTGGGGATGTGAAGCAGTGAGAGGACAAAAATGGTTAAAGTTGCAAGTAAATAAGATCTTACTAATCCTTAAATACCCAGGAAAAAAAGAAGGAGTTTTTCTTCTCATCCTATTCTGGTGGCTCCAGTTTTAGAAGTGGCCGAGGAGAAATACTTCTGCCCCCTTCTTATCTGGCTGAGAAAAGGGAGGAATGAGTGAGGGAGGGGAGAAGGGGAGGAGTGGAGGGACAGGAGACCTGAGGGAGGTCTATTAGAGAGAGTACCCTCTCTATTTGTGAGAGAGGAAAAGAAAGAAAGAATGAAAGCAAAGAGGGAACTAGAATGAGCCAGAGAAAAGATTAAGAAAGGAAGATTAAGAGAATGAAAAGAGAAAGCGTGGATTGGGGTAAAGAAAAAAGAAAAGAAATGATAAGAGAAAAAGACAAGATGCAGATGAAAGAGAGAAAGAAATGGACCAGAAGAAGAAGGAGAACAAGATCTGAACAGGGTTGAGTATCTGCTGTAATCTTCTGTCTTGACTGATTTCTGAGGAGAACTCTCAGAACCTTGTATGGTCATTTACACCGAGTCAGCAAAGGGAAGCTGGACGTTTGACTGCGTCCTCTAAACACATGGATGGAGACCACGTGGGACGAGGTCAAACTCTCGTGCTGCACCTTCTTCTGCTGCTGCTGCTGCTGCTGCTGCTGCTCTGTGGAGTCGCAGACGCAGATTACTGCCTCGTCCCAGGCTCATGAAACACAAGCTCTACATGTGGAGGGACAATGTGAGATGTCAATTACTGAGTTTATTTGCACAGCGATAAACGACTCTGCAGGAGCTGATTGATGCACAACACATGAATTACTCTTATGGAGACGGATGAACTCGAAATAACAGGGACAACTTCCACATCCCAGTCTTTCATTTAAGCACAGTAGAGCTCAGGATGTCACATGACTCTGTCACATGACTCTCTCTGTATTTAAAGTTAAACTTAAAACTTTCCTTTCTGATAAAGCTTATAGTTAGAGCTGGTTCAGGGAAACCTAAACCATCTCTTAGTTATGCTGCTATAGAACTAAACTGCTGGAGGATTTTCCTGTGGTACACGCACATTCACTCTCTCACACTCAGGATTTGATTATGACTTTTTATATGTCATTAACCTTGTCTCTTTCTCTCCCTAGTTTGTGTCTTTCCTTCCTTCCCTCTCTCTCTCTCTCTGTATTCTCATCATGCAGGTTGCAGGATCAAGATCCAGTTTCTGAGGCTACGCTTATTACATTACATTACATGTCATTTAGCAATTTTAGCATGTCATTTATCCAAAGCGACTTACAAAAGTGCATTTAAACATTTGGGTACAAATAAGAGCTAGAAGTAAGTAAGAGCTTCAAGTAGAACAAACTATGAAGTGCTAGTCATAAGTGCGATGTACAAGTTTTGTTTGTGTTTTTTTTGTTTTTGTTTTTTTTGTTTTTTGTCGTCTTAGTCAAGGTAGAGTTGGAAGAAATGTGTTTTTAGTCGGCGTCGGAAGATGTGGAGGCTTTCAGCTGTCCGGATGTCGATGGGGAGATCGTTCCACCATTTGGGAGCGAGGACAGTGAACAGTCTCGAGTTCTGCGAGTGCCTCTGCGATCCTCTCAGTGAGGGGGCAGAGAGCCGGTTTGTCGATGCAGAGCGGAGTGGGCGGGCTGGGGTGTAGGTTTTGATCATGTCCTGGATGTAGGCTGGACCGGATC